>NC_058405.1:55596088-55718658 GCF_002201575.2 Neomonachus schauinslandi | reverse complement strand
AAAAAAAAAAAAAAAAAAAGTAAAGGCAACAGAATTTGATAACTGGTTACATGTGAGGTGAGAGAGAGGGAGAGAGAAAGGCCAAGATGTTTCTAAGAAGCTTGGCCTGAGCAGTGGAGTTGCTGTTTAGAGATGACTGAGGGGAGAGCAGACGGTAGAGGAAGATCAGGAGTTTGATTTGGGGTCTGTTAAATAAGATATGCCTGCTGCACACCCCAAGTAGAAATGTCAAGTCAGGCAGGTGGTCAGGTATGAGTCTGGGGTCCTCATGAATCCTCACATAAAAGATATGGAATGGTAAAATGAGCAAGGTCTTTAACAATTATTTTTTGCCAAAATACAGAAATATTTGTCTTATCACCATTTTCTTTCAATCTGAGATAAAAATCAAGGTCATACTCTTCAATCATAGCTAAGTGAAGGTATCTCTGGAAACAGCCAAATTAGTATAGTAAATGTCCTAAAACATATTGCCTTTGGGAATCTAACTTAGAACAAGGATAGAGCTTACTGAAGCTGGAGAAATGGGAAGTTATACGGACCTATGTGTTTTCTCTCAACTATGTTTCAGATTTGCCTTTGGCAAGAGTGAGCTCTCTAATTGCACTTATTCTCCAGGGTAGATGGTTAGGTGGCAAGGTTGACATTTTGCTATGAAAAGCAAAAAAAGAGTCTGGTAAATTCTCACCCAGATCTAAGCCCATCTCATTCTTACTTGGAGGCAGGTCACTGGAACACCTGAAAGACCTACCCAAAATTTTCTTTAAAAGGAACCGTGAATTTACTCAAATGGGCAGACAAATCCCAAACTGAGACCTCAGAATGATAAGCTGGTGCTTAGCAACAATTTCGAATTGTCCAAGTTAAGATGTAGTGTTTTCCTTGCAAAAGGATGGATCTCAGACAGTGGCTTACACAGACAGATATCAGTCAATCCTTTCCCCAGCCACATAATAAAAGTGTCTATAATCCCTCCAGGCCATAGTAGTCTGGAGGGGGAAAAAAATTGTGCAACTGTCAGAAATATAGCAGAACTTTCAAAAGTACGTATCAGCAACATAAATGGGAAACCTATATCACAGTCGGGCTTTACCTCTGAAAGTATAAAAATCACAGCCTTTTTACATTCCTTGAAACCAGAGACTTAGTTTGTCTTGTTCAGTCCGTATCCCCAACACCTCCTGGAACAATGCCAGCACATAGTAGGCATTCATAAGATACTGACAAAGCAATGAGTCAACATTAAAGAATTAAAACAAAACCTATGAGCGCCATCTTGTGGAAGGCCTTACCATGACGCAGAGATTATAGTCACCAGACGGGAGAATGGACACTGAAATTTCCGTGTGACAGGACCTGAAGGGCCACAGACGATTAGGAGTAGTGGGCTAGGAAACTGCCTCGAAGCTGTGTTTGAAAACTAAGTACGCTCTTTACTTAGATTCAGGTGAGCTAGGTGGACATTATAGGGGCTACAAAAGTTCCCCCAAGCCAGCCTTTGGCACTGGTCCTGAGAATAACTGAGAGGTATAGCTCTCAAAGTGATCTTTGACCAGTCCCCCCTTACCAAAAACTGTTGTAATAACCTAGCCTCAGGTTCTTCCTTTGTGCTTCAAGAGATCCTTAGGAACCGAAGATCCAAAGAGCTCTTTGGACACCTGGCAGCGTCCTCTGTCTTCCTGTTTCTCCGACTCCCTGAGGCTCCTGCTGTCACCCCATAATACTGGTATGGACTTGGCCTCTCCTCTGCTTTTCTCCAACTTTTCTCCAACTTTCTCTGTGTCCCATGCCCTCACACTGGAATCCCGTTCTCTGTCATTCCCACCCCCTTCCCAAAGCCTGACAGAGGTCCCTGAGAGACAACGTGAAGAACCCCACAACACTGCTGCTACAAACCGGGTACTCATGACTCTTCAGGGTTTGTGGGTACCTGAACTTACACAATATGAGGAACCCTCTTCGAGAAAAAGAATTTAGAATTATAGATTTAGGTGCAAACGTGAATATTTATTTAGAATGGGAAAAGGTAATAAAGCCTTTTTGGAAAAAAAAAAATAGAATGGGAAAAGAAATCACAGAAAATTACTAAAATTTCAAAGATCCAGGACCTTTTCTTCCGAACTGTCTGTGACAACTGACCAGTCCTCCTTGTCCCACTGGGCCACTCTGCCACTCCCCACAAATCCACTCAGAGGGGCCAGAACATGTGAACTTCACTGGCTTCCTCTTCTGTCCTCTCCGGGTAGTGGCCTGCCTCCCCGGATCTCCCGAAAGTACCCGAGAGAGAGAGCAGAGGGGCTCCTGTCCTCCAGGCTGCTTAAGGGTCTTTATCCCGGGGACCAGCCCAGGTGAAGCTACTCAGGGTGTCCCGTGGGAAAACACGCCCCCCCTGCCCTCCCCCTCAACCCACCCTGTAGCCCATAGGCAGACCAGACTGAGTTCAAGGCTGTCAGCTCTGGGAGCCACAGACCGCCCTCCCTTCCATCTAGGCAGCCGCCCATCAAGCCCAGCCCTGGGCCCCAGGATTCCGGAAAGCTAGCCCCTAGGAAAACAGAGCTATAAAAATTACATACCATTAAATAAATAACACAACAAAAGAAAACTCCACCCAGGGCTTGCAGGCCCTCCCCTGCCCAGGAGCCCAGGGTGGATCGGCTGTAGGGCGGGCGCCAGCCTCCTGCGAACGCTAGCCGGCTGCGATGGGGACCCCTGACACGGGGGCCCCGGCGCAAATAATGAACCCAACTTTCTGGCCAGCCCCTGCCGCGTGGCCGGAGCACTTCCCCAGGACCAGAGAGGCTACAGGAGCGAAGCGGAGAAGGTGCGGAGGCTGGGAACCCACGCCCCTACTCCGGGGGGGCGCCAGCAGACGTGGGGGCGCCGTTCCCGTGGTAACCAGGAGCTAAAACAAACGCGGGCGGCCCGGGGACTTTGCGCTGGATCTGCGCGGCTGTCTGGCTTGGGTAAGGCGTCCACGTTAGCCGCCGTGTGTGTGGGAGCCCCGACTCCCTCCGCCAGCCCCTGCCCGGCCGCGGGGAGCGGTGTGGGGAGTCCGGGAAACAAAGAAGCATCCACACGCAGCCTTCTTTGTTTCTCTCCCCTTTCTCTGCCCCTCACTGTTGGCCTTTCTGTTCCCTGCTCCGCTTCCCTTCCCTCTGTGAAGGGCGGTGTTGGCCCCTGATAACTCCTACAAACGGGGGAGGACTGGGCCCCTTCCACTCCAGGGAGCCTCTGGCTCTGGGTTTAAGGAAAAACTCTGGGTGTAGATGGTTATGACTTCTTCCTTTTCGACCTGCATAGCCCAGCCAACTGGGCAGAAAAAGAATTCCCCAGATGGAAATTCCCAGCCTTGCCCACAAACCGGGTCCTGTGACCCAAAGCAAATCACTCGGTTTCCCTGTGTTGCCTTCCCCCACCTCTAAAATGGGAGAGAAACAGTGGTCCTAACCACCAAGGAGATGGTGAGGCGCGGCCAGTAGCAGGTGTCCCACAGGTGTTCTGTGCCGAGTGTCTGCTCAAGGCCACCCTCCTTGAGAGTTCAAACCTGAATATATTTGAAATTCTATTTATAAAAAGGGCCTTAGGAAATGAAGTTTTAATGAGTAGACGGGGGTGTCGATACTGCTAAAAATTGCACTGATTGGTCTAAGGGAGGTCAAAAGACTTTTTTGACTTCTGTGCCCATCCCCTGGCATGTTTGAATGTGGATCCAGGTCAGCCTGGGCATGGCACCATGGCACTCACCAAAGCAGGCCATCCAGTTGTTCCCCCAAGAGGGAAGGCAGCTGCCTTCAGCCAAGAATCCTGCCAGTTAGAGAGGCTGGAAACAGCTACGGAGGACAATAAGCACGGCAACAACAGGGCTTGCATTTGCAGCGCCCTGGGGAATGGCCTGCTTCCTTCACAGAAATGAGGCTTCTCCCCTGGCTGCAGCCAGAGTTTCCGAGCCCCGGCTGGCAGCACCCAGCCACAGCCCAGGTCCTGTGACCCACTCCATTCTCTCCCACAGCGGCGGCTTTGCTGTCTGAGCCCACCCACAGCCCATCTCTTGGCTGCAAACGACAAACTGGATGTGCCGCCAGGCTCCTGTGTGCTTTTTCTTCCTATGGGCCGTCTGTCCAGCCCACGGACTTCTGTGGAAATCCTGCCACGTGCCAGGAGTTGTGCGAGGCTGCTGCCCCCTGTGGCTGAGGCAGACCTGCACATAAACGCCAGTAGTGCAGGAAGGAAAGGGCATGAGAGAACTGGGGTGGGGGGGGACACTCCTTCCAGAGGAGTTTGTGCGTCTTCGCAGAGGAGGTGATTTGGAGTTGGGTTTTGGAGGATGAACAGACTTTAACGTGCTTTAGGAAATTCAAAAGCCACCTAGGACCCCAAAAAAGAAATCCCACTCTGGAAGAGTTGGCGGAAACGTGTACCGCGTCCTCCAGAAAAGAAAGTGGGACTATGAATATACTGAAGTACAAAACCAAGGAGACAGAAGCATGGCCCAGGGGGACGCCCAGGTCAGTAGCCTGAGCCCTCAGTCCCAGCTCCGCGATGCTGGCGGTGCGCACTCCGCCTAGAGGCACTCCATGACTGGCCAAAGCCCTGGCCTCCTCCCGAGTTGACTCTTCCTGTTGAGTAATGTAACACTGTCAACAGGGCCTCCCGCTAGGCACATCGCGGATTGACAGGAAATGCATGAGCCCTGCAGGGAATGCTCTGAATAAGCCAGACTGTTCTAAAACCAAATCTCTCTTCGTTACCTTCTTGGAGGGAACACACAACTATCTACCAAAGTCGAAGGCTTCTCTTGCACCGTTAAGACGGGTGAAGCCCTGCCCCCCCTTCTCTGCTGTTGTAGTTGGCCTGAAATACACGGTTAAGTTGGGCCTTGGCAGCTGTGAGCCCTCACCTAGCACTTGCTAGCCTTCTCCTGGGACCTTAAGGGCATACCTGGCCTCTTCACTCCAGGTGGTGTGGCTCACAATCTCTTAGTCTACAAACATCTGCCTCTGTTCTTCCCGTCCCACCAAAACTAGGGAGTGCTGGCTTAATAACAAAGAATTTGTTTCATTTTTGGTACTTAATCCCTCCCAACTCCAAAGATCTTGCCCTTTCTGACTGATGCCTTTACCTTCTTAGAAGAAAGGGATGCTTAAGCAGCACACTGCAGGTCCTGAACTTCCTTCTCAGCTCCAAATCCACTGAAGCCCCCGAGTCCTGTTTTCACCAGTGGTTGTGATAAACTTCAGCTCTGTGTTGGTTCCCAGCTTCAAGCCTTGCTTTTGGAGCTCAGGTCTGTGTGTGCGGCTACAGCCTTGTGCTCGGCGCCTGGGGAGCTACACCAAACCGTGTTCACAAACACCATCTCCAAGGCAATAAACACTATTGGCACTCTTCACCCAGGCTATAGTTTTCTGAACTGACAACAGGTGGAGCTCCTCAGCCCTAACCAAATCCATCTGTGCCACCAACTTTCTACAGAGTTGCAGGGATTCCAGGAGGCACTGGGGAGAGATTCAGCACCTAACAACGGACCAGAACCCACTAATTCCCCAGACCTCATAGCCTCTTGGCTGCTGAGGTTTCTTTCCGGGGGGGGGGGGGGGGGGGGGGGGGGGGCGGTGCTCACTGCCTCAGAGCTATCCCTCTTTGAACAGGCCGTGGAGCCAGCATGGGATAATGGGTCTACCAAGGTCACCTGTTCTCTGTCCTGCAAAATTCCTAACACCTGGGAGCTTGCAGGCTCCCAGCACCATCCTGGGCTCTGCAACATGAGCAAACAAGCCATTCTGCCTGGATTCCTGAAGATTCCAGTCTTCATATTCACATTCTAAATGACTGGGTAATTATGCTTGGAAGAACCCCACAAGCAATCATAACAAAAAGTCCCTTTGCTCTTGGTCTTACCAGCTTTTCCAGGGACTAACGGCATTTTCAGGTCACAAATGACCCTCTTCCTCTCTCATATTGTCTCTCCCTGGGTCTCTCATTGAAATCTAGAATGCTCCCTGCTTCTCCAGTCCACCATGTGAAAACTTAAACCCACTAGCCAAGCCAGCTGAACTTGATTTTGTAGGGAGGTCCACCAGGGGGAAGGGAGGAGCCGCACTGGTCAGGCAGGTGGAAGAGAGAAGGGGCCAGATCACTGAGCAGTAATAACATAGCCCCTTTCATAAATAAGCTCCCCTCACCTTCTCCCTCTACACAAAATTCTCTTTCCATGTCTTTATGGTGGCGAAAGCCTACCTCCTGCCCTCCCAACTCCAGAATATCCTTTGGGTTGCTTTTAATTAAGTGGGGACTGCCTGTTTCCCTCACGGGCCCCACACCCTAGAAGCCAGGCATAGTGCTGGCCTTCTCCTAGCTCCCTATTCTCTCCCTTTATAGATACTCCTCCAGCTTACGTTGACATTCTCCTCCTCTGTTTTCATTCATGACATAATCATACTATACTGTATTTTAATTTATTTTTGTTTCCCTTCTTCAGCAAGACCTTGAGGTCTATAGATGTGCCTTATGCAATCTTGCAGCCCCGATGCCTGACAGTATCTGGCACATAGAAAGTCAATAATTGTTTGTGGCAAGAAAGAGGAAAAGAAGAAAGGGAAAAGGGATAGAAGGGATCCTTGGAAACTTATCATTTTCAGTAGCACATTTTATAAGGTCTGGTTAATACACTGAATGATAGAATCAGATTCACAAATATTTGAGCAGCCTGGAAGGGTGAGGCAGAGTCAGCAAGATGACATTTAATACTGATCCACATAAATACTTGTTATCAGGTTCAAAAAATAAACTTAAGTTTAGCAAAACAAAACAAACAACAACAACAAAAAAAAACCCTCAACAAAACAAAAGGTACAGTACATAAGAGCTACCTTCGAGTATTTGCAGCTTGCTGTAGAGCAAATCTGTTGTAGCTCCAGAGAGCAGACCTGGGAAGGCTGGTTGAAAGCCCAAGGGAGGAGGATTTAACAGAAGTCTGTGTAATTTGTTACGTGCTAAATACACTGTCTCGCACATAGAAATGGTGGCTGTGATCTTTCTTATCATTATTACCAGCATCATCGCTATTATTTATTATTTATAAGAGCTGTCCAACAGTCTGCCTCGGGAAGCACTGAGCTCCCATCCCTGGAAATCCAAGGTTATCATTGGGTAACCACCTGTCTGGGATGTTTTGTCATCCTGATTCCTAACCCCTGGTCTCCCTTTCTCCATAATCCTGTGATTCGAAGAACAATGCTCTGTCATGTCCTGGGCAGTGAAAACCACAGATACAATTCCTGGCTAAGCAAACTGTCTTTTATAAAGAGAAGCTTTGGCACTCCCCACCTTTGTTGCAGCGTACCTCCTTCAAGCAACCCCTCCGAAGCATCGCTTTGATGTTGAAAAATAAAATTGCTTTGTGGGAAAGCTCCTTTAATCTTATATAGATACAAGTGCTTTGTGTCTTGGGGGATATGCCAAACTGCTCTTAGTATTTCAGAATTAATCTCATTAAAGAAATCTCTGTTTAATCCCCACTGCTGTTTGCCAGAGATGTTGAATAATTCCACACCTGATCCTGCTGCCTCTGCACCGTGCACCCTTCTGGATTTGGTGGTGTCTAAGAAAACACATCGGTGGGTTTAGGCTGGATCATGGCATTCCCATTTTGTTTAATGCTGTCATTATAGAGGGCGCCTGGGTGGTTTAGTTGGTTAAGCGTCTGCCTTCGGCTCAGGTCATGAGCCCGGGGTCCTGGGATCGAGTCCTGCATCGGGCTCCTTGCTCAGCAGGGAGCCTATTTCTCTCTCTCCCTCTGCCCCTCCCCCCGGCTTGTGTGCTCTTGCTCACTCTCTCTCCCTCAAAAATTTTTTAAAAATGCTGTCATTGTAGAAATGTTCCTTTATACATCTTTATCTCATTTTCCTAATTAAAAAAAAGGAAAGAAAAAGGGTAGGAGGAGCTTGCCTGTTATGAAAAATAACAAATGAAATGATGGAGTTGCTCACTAACTAGCCAATTCCATATATACTTATGATAAACTATCAGTATTGCTAAGAAAAATGGAGTTCATATAGGATAACAATCAGTTGTCTCTTTCCAAAGAATATAGGAAACCCTTGATTAGATTACCTGGTTTGTAAAACATTTCATATATAAATGTATATTTACATACATATATATCAGTAAATGAAATTACTGACTTCCTCCCTCTGGACATAAATTCTGGATCTCCTCCATTAGGAGCCATCAGTGAATGATCCAAAGTTACCACTATGTGAAATAATCATTCATTTATTCATTTCAACAAATATTTATTAACCTCCTCCTATGTCCCAGGCATTATTCTAGGTGGCAAGAATATAGTGGCAAATAAGAGGGAGCAAAGTTTCTATTCTCCAATATATAGATCAATGAACATGATACAAATGTTATGAAGAAAATAAAACAACATGATAAGAGGGTCGCCTGCGTGACTCAGTCAGTTAAAAGTCCGACTCTTGACTTCAGCTCAGGTCATGATCTCAGGGTCGTGAGATAAAGCCCCACATCAGGCTCCGCACTCAGCGGGGAGTCTGCTTGGGATTCTCTCTCTCCCTCTCTCTCTGCCCCTCCCCCATGAGTGCTTGCTCGTGCACATGCAACACACTCTCTAAAATAAATAAATAAATCTTAACAAAAATAAAAAATAAAAGATTGCCTCTGAGGAATGGATTATCGGAGAGCAAGAGCCAAAGCGCATAAGTAGTTGTAGAAGATGGTGGGCTAGACAAGGATGAGCACAGCTGTAGCAGACAGAAGAATGGATTCAGGACATTTTTTGGAAGATAGTGCCGAGAGGACTTAATGATTGGTTAGTAGATTTGGGAGGACGAAAAAAGGAGGAATCAAGAATGACTCCAAATTTCTACATCTGAGCAAGTATGTGAATTATACAAGAGGTTCCCAAACTTTCTCAGTTCATGACACCCTTAGGGTCTCAGTGAATTTTTCATGGCGCCCCCCCTACACCAAAAGAAATCTGTACAGTTTTCACTTATTAGTTATATCCAAATAACTTAATAAATATTGTGTTGCATCTCTATGTCACAAATTTATGTCACAACTTAATGTAGAAACTGAAAGAAAAAAATAATGCTTTTATTTCATTCTTGAATAGCCACAATGACTCTCTAACAGAATGTGTGTGCCCATTGGGCATTGCGTGACTTCTCCGATCTTGGAATCTGATTGCACATGGCCACCCTCATTTTCTACTCCATACTGATTTTTTGCATGGTACTTGCTTTTCATCTCAACAACTGCCAAAAACCCAGCTTTGCAAAATATGCCATCATTACAGGAAGACAACATAATCAAAAATTAGGTTTTCATACAATACCCAACAGATTTCGAGTATTGCTGTTTTCTTCAAAAAAAAAAAATCTACTGCAGCATCCGTGTGAGCTCTCTGCAGTGCCCAGGGAGCATCAGTGCTCAGACTGGTCGAACCATTTAGAGATGGGAAGGAGGGGAGAGATGGAAAGGGAGGTTCTGTAAGTGAGGGCTGCTTAGGTATGATTTCCATGGTGAACGTTCAAGGAGAGCTACTGACCAAGGAAGGTTAATGAAGAAATGCACTGTACCACAAAAGTAAACCATTCCATATTAGCATAGGGAAAATACCCATTTCCTAATCTTCTTAGGGAATGAGGTATTCTCTGGCTAATTTTCTCGGTAACTAAGAGCTAACCAGAAAACGTTTTTCTTTCAGCTGTTATTATTGAAAAATCTCTTGGCTTGGACTCGGTTCACTCCCTGACATCGTAAGTACTGAGCCATGAATATAATTGGTCATAACTACTGCCACATTGTTCCTAGGTCTTGCAGGCTGCACGGTCATGATTGCAAATAATTCTTACTGTCCTCCGTGTTAGACACCCTGTAATCCCAGAAATAGCAATGGAGCGCCACAGAGTGGATTTTATTTTCCTATAGTAATTTTTAAATGCATAGCATTTCCCATCAAGAACACCACACTAGATAATTCCCAGATGTGAGCACCAATAAGAAATATAAATGCAAGATTAAAATGTCCATAAGTTTTGTAATCCAAAAAATGTCTGAAAACTGAGAGGCTTCTTGATAAGTTTGTGGCCAATCCATTTGGCCCCAAAACCTGAACTGCTAGAACTCGGTTCACAGCAAAATCCAACCTAAAGTGATGTGGAGCCATTTAAAGTTTCTCTTTATCCCACTTATTGTGGAAATGTACATGTTTGGCTATAGAAATACTAATAAGATTTACTACAGGGTGCTGCCCCTGACCCCTCTAGGGTTGACATGTATTTAGGACATAATCACCATAAGGATAGCCTAAATCAGAAACAAACCTGAATGCCACAACCCAACTGGGCCTAAGGGTTTTGAATAAGAAAGTCTTTAGATACGTAGGGCCAGAAGGAACCTAGAGCCCTTCTAGGTCAATCCACTGATATTACAAATGAGAAAAGAAGCCTAGACACAAGTGGGAGGAGCAGGGCCTAATCAAAATCACACATTCAGCTTGGAGCTCAACCAAGACCGTGCTTTATCTCCTGCCATCCGCTGCCCACAGCCCCGTCAGGCAGCTCTCTATGTGTGCTCCTGTGAGCTGAGAACACAAGACCTCAGCACACCGCTAGAGTCCAGAGGGCACACCCCAAATTAGCTCCTACTGAGATCCTAAGCTGAACTATCTGAAAATAAATATGTCATCTGTTACGACAGTTCCCAAAAATCCCACTTCATTTCTCATAAGTTTGAAGATTCGAGGGAGATCAGTTCAAAGGCATTCTATGTGACTCTTCAAGATTAGTCCAGGAAACTTTTAACCGGTGATGTCTTTCCATCTAAATGAATTTTCCTTTAGCAAATAGAAACTCTAAATAATATTCTTTGGTTCTTCTAAATAATTGCCATTAGGGGCTCTCCACTTGAGGGAATCGCTAAAGATTTGAGTTGTCAAGACTAGAAAGATGACATAACTTTCTCGCCTCTTTGCAGCGTGGTTTTGACTTGGAATTGGACAGACCTAGTGTGGAATCCTAAGTATGTGAGCCCTGGTCTTTTAAGTTAAAGAATAGGATAGTAACACTTTACCTGATTTTTGTGAATCTTTAAATTAAAAAAAAAAAATTAAAATACCTTATTCTGTTCTAGGCACATAGGAAATGCTCAGTAATGACACAAACCCCACTTTCCCCGCCCCCCTTCATCTCACCCTGTTTACTTTATCACAGAAAATGACTGTTTAACCTGGGAGGGGGTGGGTGCTGAGAACTGAAGCCAGTGCCCCAAGAAGTGCTGTGCTCCAAAGAACACAGTCTCTCCACCCACAGGATAGTCCCTGTGGGGAGAGAACTCTACTCTGCAATGGCACACCTGTGTCCAAATCCTAGTTTTTACCTGTCTGACCTTAACCAAGTCATTTGCTTTCTCTGAACCTATTGTCTGTAAAATGGCGATAATCCTGTTTGCCGCTCAAGGATGCCATGATGAACAAATTCAATCAGGCCCATTTACTGGTTTTGCAACTCAAAGGATTATACAAATAGTTGGAGCTTAGAGAATGAGAGTACTATCCCAGACCTAGAAACAGGAGAACGTTGTCCTGATTTAGACCAAAGGAGAAGAGAAGGCAGATTTGGCAAATTATGTCCCAGTGAGTTTGGTATTGATGCTGGGCACGGTTCTAGAACATTTCCTGTAAGGGTTTGGGAGCACTTGGGAGAGATGACAGGTAGCACAGATTCCTAGAGAGCAAGTCACATGGGACTGGATTTCTCCCACCATTCCTTAGAGAAGTGGGGAGATCTTGAGGGATGGGAAGTGAGGACCCCCCAGAAAGTAGAGAGAAAAGGGGCTTCAGAGAGACAGGAAGAGGGGAGGCCCCTCAGGGAACACAGGGGAAGGGGCCTCATGAGTCAAGGGGAGTGGCTCAGAAAGCCAAAGGGAGGAGCCTCGGGGGGTGGGGGGTGCGGGGACGGGGGAGCCTCAAAGGCTAGGTCCTGCCACCTGCCTAGAGAAAGCTGCCTTATTCCTTAAAAAGGCCTTCTCACTTTCTTTTTTTTTTTTCCAGCAAACAATGTAGTAAGATCTTTCTCCCCACTTCAGTTCATTTTTGATGCTCAGGAAAAAATAAAACGATTTCTTCCCGTAAACTATTTTTCGTCACTGTGACCCTCTTAAGATTGTAAGCCCTTCTGTTTCCCTTAAACACTGAGCCCCATTCCCTCACCTATAAAGAGGAGATGATTGTGCCGACATCAGGAGTTGTTATGAAGACTAAGGGGCCCCAGCACCGTGGCTCACGTGGAGACGTTAACTCTCTTCCCCCAGCTTCTCCTGACTATGGATGAAGATGGCAGGACAGTTTTGGCCGGTGTCCTTGAGGCTCTCCGGTTTGACATGTGTACCAATGATTTCATGAAGACACCCCTACTAGGAAGCTGGGAGAGTTCAGAAATGACTGGCAGTCCAATAAAAAAAAAATGGGGGGGAGGAGCTGGAGAAAATGTGAAGCCCCAGTGAGAGAGGAAAGGGACCCATCACCCCTTTGGAGTGGGAGCTCCAAAGGCGTTGACAGAGCCGCCCACTAAGTGTTCTCAGGCATGCCACACAGCGGCAGGGACACGGCTGTGCTCACACCGGCCTGGGCTCTGGACAGGGAGGGATCAGGCTTCACACATTCATTCAATAACTGTGTATTATTTCCTACTACGGGCTGGGCACAGTTCTAGGCACTTGGGCAAATCAGTGACTGAAACAAAGGTCCCTGCCCTCGGGAGATTTACATTTCAGTGAAAGGAGACGGACAATACACATATTAATGAATCAAGTACTTAGTATGTTAGAAAGTGATAAATGCTCTGGAAGAAAAAGGAAAAAGTAGAGCAAGTTTGGGAAGATCAGAAGGGCCAGGGTTCCTGTGGACGGGCCCAGGGGACAGGAGAGCAAAGGCCTCGGGTGGAACAGTGCCTGGCAATGTGAGGACAACGCTGAGACCAGGGTGGCAGGAGTGGAAGGAGGGAGAGGGCAGGAGGAAGCAGAAGGGAGAGGTGATGGGGGCCAGGCGGGAAGGACCTGCAGGCCTGAAAGGGCTTTGCTCTTCAATGCGAGATGCGAGCCATCGCAGGGTTTTGCGCGGAGGGGTGAGGTGATGGGACCTCGGTTTTAACAGCAGGCTACCTGTGGAGAATCAGCCACTAGCAGAGGGCTGCAACAGTCGAGGCAAGATGGGGTGGTGGCCAGACTCGGGGTGGGGCGCTGGGAAGTGGGAGATCCTTTGAAGGAGGAGCCAGCCTGACTTCCTGGTGGCTGGGCTGCAAGGTGAGGAGGAAAGAGGGCATGACTCCAAGGGCTGTCAGCAGCTGACAAACCCGGGGAGGAAGCGCAGGATCGCAGTTCAGGCACAGCGAGTCTGAGAGGTCTCGTAGACGTCCAAGCAGAGATGCCGAGAAGGTAGCTGGAGATCCGAGCCCAGGGCCCCAGAGAAAGGTCTGACCGCTACCTCCAAACGCTTCTAAAACCATCAATGGGGGAAGAGGAGTGAGAACCCTTGGTTGTGGCTCCCCCAGGAACAAAAAGGGCAGATGACCGAGTGGAAGTCAGAGTGAGAAAGGCCCCGATTCCGTCCAAGCCCCACTGAATCACAGCTGTGTGAAAGCTGAATGAACTGGCTCAGCCAGGCTGTCTCCCGTTTCTAGATAACAGCTTCCTCAGATAGGGCTGAGAGTTGGAAAACGGACTGACCCATTACGCAGGAGGTTGTGTCCTGGCCAAGAAAGACATCACCCTAAAATTCCCTCGGGCCAGGCAGTCTTCCAAGGAGGGTTCCAGCCCCCCAAGGATAAGGGAGCGCGCTTCCCACATGTGGCCATCTTTTCCCCCAGGGCCCAGCCACCAGCACCTGGACTGAACGACAGACAGACCCTAGTCTCCCAACCTCTCCCTAGCCTGCAGTCGCTCCCAGGGAGCAGGTAGCGGAAAGCAGTCTCTTTTCTCTCTCCCCATGCCATAAACTAAATAAAGCACGCACACCACACACACGCTCACACACACGCACACACTTACCTTCAGTGCTGGTTAGGAGAAGTGTGCAGTAACAACATAGCTCACATTTGTGTCTGGCGCTACTTAAGCATGCATGTATTGCTTCATTGAATCCTCACAGGAGAATGGCACTCTTACTCTCCTCGTTTTACAGATAAAGAAATTAAGTCCCAGGAGAGTTCAGAAACTCACTCAAAGTCGCATGTAAGTGGCCAAGCTGGATTTGAGCCCAGGAAACCTGGCCCCAGATCCTGACCACCATGCCCTTCTGCTCATTCCTGCTTCAATTCTCCCTTTCCATTTCCACATAGACCCCTCCTCTGCTGATCCTCTGCAGTGGTTCTGGGGGCAGCAGTGTTGAGTCATTGACCAGGGAGTGGCCGATCTACAAAGCCGCACCCCACTGGGGGAGCGCAGAGGGGTTGGCAGGGCTGGACCTGGAAGGGTCCATCAGCGGGCGTGCGCAGGACCCTGGGGGGAGGGGAGGTCTGGCAAGGGAGCCCTGGCTGGGGCACGGAGCCAAACACTGGAACCAAGGCCCCTCCAGGGCCCCTGTGCAGGGACCAGAGGGTGCTTGGGCCTCCAATTGCCCTCCTTGTCAGAGAAGCCAGACCCTTCCTTTCTTTTAAGAACGCAGAGGGGGAGGATGGTGATGACAAAGAACTGCCATTTGGTGCTCAGAGACCAAGGGTCAGCTGAGGTCCTTGGGCTGCTCCCCTGGAACCAGAGTAGTACTGATGTCCAGAGGGCAGAGGAGGACCCAGGCGGAGGCGTGAGGGGAGGAGAGCAGTGCTGGTCAAACCGGCAAATCATGTCCAAGTACTTCTTTCCACCCCCTCTCTGCTCAGAGCCATCACACAGGAACCCATGAGCTGTGCAAAGCAAACATTCTCATCCTCACAGAGCAGCCCGTTTTCCTGCCCCAAGGACTTTGTTCCCACACAACTGCACGTCCCTTTGCATGCACATGATTTCCAAAGCATGAAGCCCTACAGCAAGTCTGTAGAGCCGTGGCCCCAGTGAGAGGGACGAAGAACAACTCCGGAGCAGCACCACCCTCCCATCTTGGAAACCAGTGGGGAGACCCTACTAATCCCTTTACCTAAAAAACCACAGCCAGAGCATGGAGGCTTTCTTTAGGTCACTCACTTGGAAGCCAGAGGTTGCTGTTATTTTTCATGAGATCGGCCATATATGTCTTCCTCATGTATTTCAAACTAAGAATGTTTGGGGATCCTGGCCTCAACCCCTCAGAATGAAAACGGGGATCCCCAAAAAAATCACTGTAGGGAAATCAGTTGGCCTGTCACTTACAGTGCAATGTGGAAGGGGTTACATAGCTCTAAATCTCCAAGATTGTGTTCCTATGGTGACCTCTGATATAAAGTTCTACCCCTCTTCATTAAACAAGCATATGCACATAATCAGCAAATATACTTGGCAAAGCACATAGTGTATTATTAATACTTTGCTCTTTCATTTATTCACTGAACAGGTACTACCGAGTGCCTATTATGTGCCAATCACCATGGTAGGGGCAGCGTTCAGTGCCAAGCTGTGTAAACACAGCAGCAAACAGCCTCGAGCAAAGGCCCCTTCTCTCTATGGGGCCAGAAAGATAAAGCCGGTGCGTGAGTAGGCAAAGTGTGAGAAATATCTGTCCTTTTAGGGTATCTTTTGTTTTCCAACTTTTGCTAGAGACAAGGAGCCACAGCTCTACTCTAAGCAAAACAACAGGACCCAGGTGATGATGAGCCTGCCTGAGATTCTAAGCAGATTACAGGTAGTGGTGGGGACAGAAGCAGAAAAGGAGCGTGCAGCCCCACTAGGGAAAGGCAGCCTCACCTCAGCAGCACCGCCTCCACGTGGGAAAGCCAGTGCAGGCTTGCCCGAGATTCCTGTTTCCAAGAGAAGCTGGAACTCATGATTTTTTGTGAATTCTGTGAATTCTAACATATTCACTCTAAATTTTTTTTTTAATTACTTAAGCTGAATAAAATACGTCTGCCAGCCTGCTTTGATTGACGCAGCCCTTTTGTGAAGCCAGTCTAAAATTTAAGGACCTATAACTGACCATTATAAAGTGGATGTTTCATGTTGTGACCACAGAAATTAAGCCGCAATGTGTCAGAAACCAGGGTCAAAATGAGTCGAGATCCGAATCACAAGTCACAACCTGGATGTTTGCCTCAGACACGGGGTATCAAGTTGCCTCGATATTTATTTATTTCTGCCCAATGGCTTTTCTCATAAGTTTCTAGCAGAATTAAAGGGAGAATGTCAAGAGTGCCATTTCTTTTCTGATCTTTGAAATGAGAACGCAGCGGACTGAGCCTTTTTACAAGGCCTGGTGAGAAAATGGAAAGAAAAGGTCCCTAACCCTGAATGACAGCATGCCGTTGGTAAATGCATTCGGGGCCGTCCAGGGGACCGGGTAATTCTGACCTTTTATCTCAAGCAGCTACAAATTTTGAAAGATAGGAGATCCCTGAAGTGTAAGCATGCCTTTGATGGAGTGGCCGGCGCCTACCCGTGCTTTGTCACTGCCTAGGGAGCTGGGCTCAGGAGCGAGCGGGGGTCAGACGTGGACAGCTATAGTAACTGGCACGTTCAGATTTTAAGTCGAAATAAGCCTGGAAGGGCTCCTTTAAAGCAGAGGAGGCTCCCATAGACATAGATGTAGTCCCCGACGCTTGCCCATGCTCACCCTTTGCCTCAGAGGCAATCTCCTCCCTCCTCACGTGTGTGATTTACAGCTCACTGTCCTCCACTGGCGGTAGCAGGTAGCCTACTGAAAAGACACACACAGACCCCAGAGCTGTGAGTGACAGAGGAAAGGGTCTCTGCTGTTTCTGGTAAATGGCTGCAAGAGCCCTGTGCTCCGCATTTTTGAACCTTCTCACCTTCCCAGTTAGCACCCAGCACGAAATGCTTCATGAGGGGTTCTAAAGCGCTCCACCCACTGGCTCTGCCTTGACTTTGCCTACCCAGTCCTCTCTCTGGCAGGTCACTTTCCCCTGCCCCAGGAGCTCTGCTTACTCCCCACCCTCTCACCTTCTAAAACACCAAACTATCTCTGAGGCCTTTCCCCTCCGCTTTCCCCAATCCTGCAGTCAGTCTATGCTTTGTGAAGCTGCCTGTCACAGGGTGGGTCGTCAGCAAATGGACTCAAAGATGCAAACCGTGAGATGCAACCAGAGGCAATATAAGATGTATATTAGGGACCGACGCCCAAGAAAGGCCGGGAAGGACTGGCGGAGGGAACGGTCTTGTGGAACAGGCTCAGCAGGCCTGCCTGTCAAAGCTGACCTGCCTGAGTCTGCGGGACTTTCATACCCCATCCCCGCCCTGCCCCCACCTTGTTCAGTCACCAGATGCCCGCTGCCCGGAGAAGGGCGCAACTTCTGGAAGGTGGCTCTGCAGCCAAGGCAGTTCCTGAAGGACCTGGTGGCTGGAGGCTAGCCCACAGTCTCCACAGTGGGGCAGCATCCCCTCAGTTCACCACACTCCCCCAGGCTAATTGTATCAGAATGAGATAATCCAAGGGTTCTAGCAACCCTGCAGGTGGACAGATAAGCCCAATGGCCCACTATGAATGTGTTCACGCATCACACTTCTCATGTTGGGCATCATGTTGCACACATGCTGGCAAGAGATCCTATGATCTCATCTGGCCGGTTCCCTAAAACAGAGCTGCCTGGTCTAAGATCTGAAAAAAGGCAGGCCACGATATTGATCCATGAAATCCTTGGAGCAAATAGGAAGATTCTGGACAGTTTGCCTCCACAATGAGCAGCCTCTTCAACTTATCCCCTTGTGCAGAATAAGTATTATCCTTTTTAAACTTTGGGACACAGGGCTCTAGAGCCATCTATTCCTGCCCTTCACTCAGTCACTGATCATAGATTTATTGGATATTTATTAAGCATCAGGCACCAAGTTAACCACTGGAGACAGAGTGGGGAACAGGTCACATAAAGTCACTGTCACTGAAGCACTGACTGTCCAGTGGAAAAGAAAGATTGGACAAGTAAACAGAAAAACATAATCAGAAATAGTGTAAGTGCTACAGGAGAGACTCACGGGGTGGGAGAATAGGGGAGGGATGGCAAGAGATAAAGTCAGAGAGCCTGGCAGGCGCCAGATCTCACATGGAATGGTGTTTACGGTTTATTCCAAGTACAGGGGAAAGCCACTGGGGGATGTTTAAGCACTGGAGATCATGATCTGATTTCCATGTTCCCACGAACACTCTGCATGGAGAATGCCAGGGGCATGGCAGCTGTGCTCACGGGAAGGCCCCTCTAAAGAGAGCTGCAGGAATCCCGCCGGCCGATGACACGGCTCACTGCGGGTAGTCAGTGGCGATGGAGAAGAGTAGAAGGAATCAAGTATATTATTAAACAAGAATCCATCCTTCCGGCCCTCAGAACGTTCACACTCTGTTGGAAAGACAGATGTGCAAGCAAACCATGTCATACGGCAAAATAGTTACTTTCCCGAAAATATAGAAGGTACAGAGGGAGCTTAGGATGGAGCACGGAAGACTTCCTGGGGAGCTAAGGCGCTCCCAGCTTGATTGGAGCTCGGAGGTAAAAATACTCACCGTGTTTGTTGAGGGAACGAAAGGCTGGTAGTGCTTGTTGAGGGAACGAACGGGGGGGGGGGGGGGGGGGGGGGGGGGTTGCCCCGGGGAGGGGGGGGGGGGCCTGGGCGGCCTCGCGCATGCGCCTGGCAGACCAGCAACGACGAGGCCCTTCGCTGAGCGCGGCCCGAGGTCCCAGGCCCCGCGCGTGTACCACCCACGCCGGTACCTCTCCCGTTGCGCCTGGCACTCTGTGTAGAACAACCTGCTTGCATGCCTGTTTTCCTCACCAGATTTCAAGCTCCTGCGAGACATCCTCTGTCTTGTTTATTGTGGCAGTAAATAGTTCTCCACGGATCACTGAAAGTCTCCCCTGGTGACGCTACCACCAGACACTGAGTCACTCCTTCACTTCACAGTGTGCAGTAATTGCAAGGTGTTGCCTTTGGGTGTGGTCTCTCCTATCAGCTCCTTGAGGGTAAAACCTCTGTTCCCCCTTGTTTGGGCCTTTTCACGGGCCACCATGTGCCGATCTGCACACTCAAAGGGCCATCCAAAGACTACGAAACGAAATGAGTGAACAAAAATGGATTTAAATCAATAGGCAGTGGGCAATTACTGACTAATGGGATTTTATTCCTTTCTTGGTTACCAGGATGGTAAAGCGACTGCATGCTGCTTGCTGAAGGGTTTCATCTGCTTAATGCTGCCCCAACATGTCTGCCAAAAATAATCAGTCCTCAGGAGGAACATCCCCTCTTTCCCCTCCCACAACCTCCCAGTATTCCACACAGACCTTATATTTGGAGGAAGGAAATAAAGAGGAAGATGAGAATTCAGAGAGAGAATATCTATCTCCTGAAGACAATGAGTATCTGGAAGAGGAAATCTATCCTGAGGAAGATGAGTACCTGGAGGAAGAAACGTTTCTGAAAGAGAACACATATCTGTATGAGACTCCAGAGTATGTGAAGCAGAGAAAGCATCTACAGAAGAAAAAGCATCTGGAAGAAAAAGAGGATCTGTTTGAAAAGTATCTGGAAGACGGTGAGTATCTGGATGTGGGAGAGTAGCTAAAAAGCAAAGAGGATGTGTATGAAGAAGTGTATCAGGGAGGGGATATCGGGAGGGTCGCCCCCTAAAAGAAAGCAATGCTAGTTCACTGCAACGCCCAGGAAAAAAGGTCAAACTTGGGATAGAGCCATAGCTCAGTCTGTCAACCCCGCCCACGGTGCTGACCGACGCGCTCAGGACTGAGGAGTTCTCCGCCCAGCCTCAGTGGCCATGCCCCCCAGGCCCGTGCCCACGGAGCAGAGAGGCTTAGTGAACATAAAGCCCCTATTCAGAAACAAAACAAACAAAACAGACCCTATAATTTGTGTCTTTTCCTTATTGCACAAGTAATACATGTTTATTGTAGATGTTTGAGAAACTATATGTTAGAAAAACGAAGAAAGCAAACATCACTACCATCCAGAGGGGAACAATCACTTTTACACTTTGGTCATAGCCTCCCCAGGCTTTATAAAGTGTGTGTCACCTGCTTTCTAAGGTATTATGCTTTATATATAATAATTTACATATATATATAAAATTATAAATAAATATACCTTAAAAAGCAGGTGACATATAATACTTACATTACATACTTACATGAACACATGTAAGTATTCATACTTACATGAATACACTTCATGTTACTAAATTTTCTACAAATCCTTTTGATAGCTACATCACACTGTGTTGTATTTTCAAGCCGTAATATTTTTAATCGCCTGATTATTACTAATCATTCATTGCTTCTGATTTTTTTTTTGGTTACTTTTTCAAACAGCACTTTGCTAAACATCCTTAGAGCTCAGTTTTATCAATGACCTCTAATTATTTCCTAGAAGCCATCCTGCAATCTGTTGCTAGGTCCACAGACACTATTAGTATGCTTCTCACAGTGCCCACTAGGCCCCTGGAAGGCCTCGTCTTACCCTCCTTGTGAGTATTTAACTTTGGAGTGAGGTCTCTCACGCTGGGGCTGACATTTTTCCAAGAGCACTCCTGCGACTGGCACCTTTTCCTGAAGTCGGGTTTTATTATTTGGCAGTGGCTCCTTGTGCCGTTGCTCGAGGTGGTTGATTCCCACTTCCTCCGAGGCCCATGTGGTGCCTTCCCTTGCTGTCATGACTACATGGCCATATCCAACCAGGTTCAGAAAGTTAAAAATCCAGGTCATCTGCATCATCTTAATGTTGACCTAGAAAGAGGACTACTTTATTTTTCTGGATCTGATTCTGTTACCAACTGCGAGCCCCTCAGGCAGCTTGAATTTTTAAATCCCAATCTGATTACACACCGCCTGCATCCTAAGTGCTGGGTGTTCTCAGCAGCCGACACAAACACTGACGTCCCTCTTCCTCAGGTCAGATGCATCATCCTAGGTTCCTCCTACCCTCGTAGAAGTTTCACTGGGGCACTGGAGAGGTAATACCTCTATTGCTGGGAAACTCTCTTTTGTGTGTGCCTCTGCCATGAAGCTCCCTCTCAGAATCCTAATATCCCTGCAGTTGAAATACCAAGTGTAATTCTAATTCTGAATAATAACATTCGGGCCATTTCTTTTGCACAGTATGAATCAAGCATTCTTAACGTGTCCCCTGAATGCACTGGGCCTTTGTAAATGTATTACCCACTACAGTAGGACAAATACAATGCTGTCAAGTGAATGGAACTGTGTATAAAACAAAAGCTTTGAAAATAAATGCCCTGCTAGCAAAATTTGGAGAGGCACTGAAAAAACTGTAGAGGAATGCTAAAATGCCTTAAAAGGCACATATATGGAAGAATGTCTTGGTGTGTGAAAACCCAGGGTACCAAGCCACACTGCACAAAACATTATATTAAGCACTAAATTAAGAAGGGGTCTACAAGAGGACTCGGAACTTTCCAAAAGAATTTGCATCAAGATTTCTTAATGTGGAATATTTTGCCAATACCCATAAGATAGAAATTTGTTGAGCCCTTGGCACAAGGGTGCCTTCCTGACCCCTAGGAAATGCTCAGGACATGCAGATGGAGTCAAGTTCAATTTCATCCATTTCATAAAGTCAGGCGCATACATACGCACTCGCATGCACGCACCTGCATTTATTCTTAGAAACACCTTTTAGAAATTAATTGAACGTGGGCCCTAGAAATGACAAATGGGCTTCTCTCGCTCGGGTTGATGGATTAATTGCTGGAGACTAGTGGGGGAGCACTACGTCGAGGAAGATTCTGAGGGCCCATTTGGGCTCAGCAGGAGAGAGTGCTGTGAGGGACTAGTGATGTCTGCCACAGAATCAGATGGGGACGGAGGATCAGGAGGGCCATTTATTTGTCCGTTTGGGGGTAGGTGTGAGTCTATCGCTAAGAACACTGTTTCCTTCCTCGTTCAGGACCTTAACTGCCTGAGTTTGAGGGTCAATTCTCTCCCACTTCTTAGGGCACGAACTTGGGCCAGTCACTTAACCCTTCTGCATCCTGGCTTTCTTAACTATAAATTAGAAATAACAGTAGACATACTTTATAGGATATTTGTGAAGATAAGAGAGATTCAATCATGTAAAGCATTTGAAGGCTTTCCAATGTTAGCTATTATTATTGTTGTTGTTTTGTGTTTTATGATTCCCCGACCGTTGACTTGTGAAGGGTCGTTTACACTCCCCACCATCACACACTCCCTCCCAATTTATGGATTGGACATACATAACAAAAAAAAGAAGATGCGACCAGCTGGGGTATGGGAGGAATCTGTGCCCCCACCCAAATACTCTGCAGGCAGGTCAATATCAGAGACTCCCACTGCCCGGGACAAATCAGGGTAGGGTCACACTTACAACCTACTCCCCCCTTTCTCTTCTTTAAAGAAATGATTTTCCCCACGGTTTGCAGGGAAATCCAATAAAATTAGATGAGCAACTTGAATACAAATGCAGCATCAATCCCCACTGAATAACCCATAGCTCCATATGACTGATCTCCCTGAGAGGTTCCAAATAGTTTTTGTAAAATGTGGGTGTCCACACTGCGGTGTCAGAGTCCAAAGATCCAGCACATGGTGGGGCCTTTGACCTTGGGCATGCCACTTTCTCAAAGTTTCAGTTTCCCTTTGTATAAAAATACCTTTCTTCACAGTGTGGTTGCAATATTTACATAAAATAAATGTATCTAGAAATGCTTTGAAAGCTCTCCCACACCATACAATTGTAAGGTGTGAAAATGCTCTTCTGCTCTCACATGGGCAGGAGGTGCTAGAAGGAGGTACCATCTATGTTATATCACACTGTCATAGAACATGAAACCACCTCATAATGAGGCCCCTTTGGGATTTTTTTTTTTTTTTAAGAACCCAAGACCTTCCTAAAGATGAATTCTGTTCTGTGGCAAATAATGCCAGAGATGTCACAGGATATTTTGATTTATAATGGTTTTGCTCCATAGTATTTTGATACACATAATCTGCTGGATTTTATTTTCTTTACCCTCGCTACCCCCTCTTCCATAGCTCCATATGCTGTTTGGCCTAAATGCTATTATAATTCTTTTGCCTTTTCCAGTTGAGAGTTGCTACCCCAATAACCCTTTCCCACAGGGCACCTAGCAGTTTTCCGTGTACTTAAGAAGAAAGGTGTGCAATATATCGATAAGGCAGGGATGGGAGAGCCAGCCAATTTGTCAGGCAGGGAACTTCACAGATGGTGAGAGAGCTCCACAACCAGGGTGCCCCAGGTGCAACTGATGGGGGAGATGCCGAGCCCTGGGGCCGGTCGCTCGCAGCCTCCACTCTGCTCCTGAACAAACAGCATCAATTTCTGTAGGTGTCTTGCCCAGACGGTCCGGAGCGCAGTCCAGGGGCATAGGGCGTGTGTTGTATATTTCGTGATCTTTGTCTCCTTAAATTCTCCCAGCCATTACTTATCCCATTGTCACAAACGAAGAACCTGGAGTCCAAGAGAGGGTAGGTGACTACTCCAAGGTGATGGGAAATCAACAGGCGTCCCTTCTCCCTCTTGTAATCACCTCTCTTTCTGTTCTCCTTTCCTTCCTCCTGTCCTTTGTTTGGGCTTTTTAATAAATTATGTACATACTTTAAGAGAATGACATAAAAAATAAAATCTACTTTTATTCATTTTTTAATGGGAAATTTGAAAAGCAGAAAGTGGAAAAGCATCACCCCATCTACCAACATCCAAATATAAATAAAGCTGATTCACTCTTTAGTGATTTTTATTCTGTCCTTCCCGCTCTTATTTTGTCTATGTTGAGTGGTAGTGGTCCTTGGTTTGTAGCTTTGTTCTGTTGTGTTTTTACTGTTTTAAACATACTGTATGTACAAGTTTGTATTTTATTTTTGTAACAGAATTGTGACTTCAATATTTGCTCGTATTGGTTAACCTTTGTAGATATCATTTTAACAGCCAACTAATATTCCTCAATAATATTCTGTGTCATGGGTAAACTGTGGATAAATATAAGTGTTGAACATTTAAGTTTCAAATTTCAAGTTCTGGTTCTCATTTCTTTACTACTTCCACTGGGCCAGTCTCTATTATTAGAATTGATGGCCTATTCTATCCCAATCATATGTGAAATTCTTGATGTATCATTTAAGGCAAATGGGTGATTAAACAATGCAAACAATTTCTTTGAAATTAAAACTCATTTTTAAAATATTTAGATCCTCTGAACCTCCATCACCTCTTCTGTACAGATATCCCTCATCTCATGATAGAGCAAGGCCTCTGTGATAACCCAAAGATTAACAAAGCAAACTTGAATTTCCAAAATCTCTGATTTCATGAAAATTATCTTCTTGAGTTCTCAATGACTTTATAAAATTTAACCTTGTAATTTCCAAGGGAAACCATTAAGAGAGACAACACCAGTGAAAAGTAAAAATAGAAGAATTCTATAAACCGGGGCCTCTCCACCCCAAACCCAGCATCACATACTTAACAACGCACTCTTAAATTGAAAAAATGATGCCTTTTTTTTTCAATATTGTCTTTCTGTTCTTTTTCCAATAGAATTAAAGATTACTTCTTCATATCAAACCCTGCCTCATCCTACCACAAGGTAATAGTTTTCTTTTTGGATAAATCAGGTGGAAATTCAGACTTAGGGATGATGTGTCAGGAGCCTCTGCAGTCCCAAAGACAGGAATGGTGGGGGCAGGTGGTGTGGAGGTGCAGGGTTCAGGCCCCCTGAGGAAGGAGGAATCCAGGCAGAGGGGAGGGTATCTCTGGGAGTTACACGTAAAGGACCTCCCACCACTGCCCCCTCTGCCACTCAGCCACTCACAGGGCGAGGGACGGGTCCCAAGATCTGAGTCCTGGGCGCCCAGAACTACAGAGATGAAAAGGCAAGAGCCATCTGAGTCTGCAGAGAAGGTCTCAACCAGGAAAAGATAGCAAGGGGCTTGTGGCCATGCTCGCGGTGAACAGATGGATGAATGCCCAAAAGAGAGTCGCCATTTTCCTTCCTCAGGCATGTTCCCAAGGTCTCAGTCACCCTTCGGTGGGCAGTCATTAAACTGCCACAGGGCTTGGCGCATACAAGACAGTCACTAACATACCTATGGAATGAATGAGTAAATGCCTCCTATGTGCTCAGCTCTGTAGAAACCAAGGGGGGGGGGGGCGGTACCCCAGACTTCCGTCTCACAGTCCTCGTCCTTGGGTCTCATCCCCTACACTCCCTCCCCCAAGGATGACTGCAGGATGTTTGTGTCCACTGGTCAAGTGGGTTGGCACTGGATACAAAGAAAGCACAAGGCCAGTTTGGTTATGGTGAGAAGCTGGGATGAGATCCCTGCTCTGCCACCCAGGGAAGCTACAGGCTACAACTTGAGGGCTACCCCTCAGCCTGGTGAGGCCGGCCCCCATTGCTGCTCTCCACTGGCCCCTGAGCTCCACGCTTCACATTCCTGGGGGCTCAGCAACGTGGATGGGACAGCATCATCCCCACTAAGGCAACGCATAAGAGGCAGTGGCTCTTTGGAGGCCCCTTCACCTCAGTTACAGACGCCACAGCATCGGAAGCACTGTGGCCGTGAGCACGGGAAGGCCTGGGACTGAGAACAGGGGCTCGGAGCCAGACCGCTTGGGTCTGAATCTCAGCCAGCTGTGTGCCATCGGGTAGCCACACACTCTCCTTGTGCCCCGGGTTCTTCATTTGTGAAATGGGCACAGGAGGAGTTTCAGCCTCATGAGGCTGTGGTGCGGACTCAATGAGTATTATCGCACGGGGCTCCCTGAGCGCAGGGGCTCAGTACATGCTACGGGTCACTGTCATTCCCCGTCCTGCTCCCCGCAAGCCACCGCGTGGAAACCTAGCACGCCCAGAACAAGTCGTGATTCCCGGTCGGCTTTATCCCAAACATATGCACCCATCCAGTCCTTTATCCACATTCCAGCCGAGTGGCTTTCCTGTCACGGAGGAGTTCGTGGGGATCAGAGAGGCCCTGGGTTTTCCTGACACCAGGTTGCTGAGAGACTGAACCTACAAACCACTTTAGGCAAGAAGTGTTACACTCCTATTTGTTTGTTAAGGCGGGGAGCCGGAAAAGTTCAGGTCAGGTGTTTCATGGGTCCCTCATAAACAGGAAGGTTCCCTCTCCCACTCCTACGCATGCCCTGAAGATACCCCCCCGGCACACACAGGCCCCTTCCCCACTCTGAAACAGCTGAAGAAGCAGGCCTAGAACCATCCACTCTCCCCAGGATCTAGGATCTAGTGGATCCTCCTGCACCCTTCTATTGCAGACGGGGCAGGGAGCTGGTATTTGGCCCAAGTAGGCCAGAACCCCAGTCCTGCTTCCATAGGTGCCCCCAGAAGACCCCACCATGTCGCAGCCCAGGGCAGGTGTGGCAGGGAGGATGCTGAGTAAATGTACATGAAGATGGCAATGACCAGATGGGCCCACCATTACCTTAAGTATGATCCCTCTGTGTGTTTGGCAGCTCTGACTTCTCAAAGTCCTTTCGTGGGGACTTGCATTACCTCCTTGGGTCCTAGGGAGCACCTGGTAAGTGAAGTAGGACTTGCATTATCCCCTTAAAAGGATAAAGCCCAGGAGAGTCTCCTGATCTGGCCTTGAGGCCTGGAACGGGGCAAGAGTTGACAGTTGCCTAAAGAGCTTACCTTTGTCCACTTGTTCTTGATCCTTGTGGTCACCTGATCTAGGATCTGCTATCTTGACCCCATTCCCCCTTTTCAGTGGTGCGATGCCCTCACCACAGGCTGGCACAGACCCAGGCCTTCCCATGGGTCCCTTGGAAGTGAAACAAGATCTGCCGTAACTCCCACAGACGCTGGGCCTCTTCTCTCCCTCAGCCTCTTCGCCCTCAAGTTTCAGACCTCAGCCTCCCCGTCCCTCTGTGCGTGGGGGGAGGGGGGTGGCAGGCGCTGACCCAGGCAGGGAACAGGCCCATCTCTGAGGGGCCACCGAACTGCTTCCCTCGCCAGTAAGAACAGCAGTGGCCCACACTCGCTTTGCCCCCCCTCCCCCAGCAGGGACCTGTGACAGGTATGATTATCAAAAAGGTGCAGAAACTGAAGCCCAGAGACGTTACAGAAGTTACCCAAAGTTACTCTTCTCTAGTGCAGGAGCCAAGATTCAAGCTTGGGTCGTTTGACACCGAAGAAGTCTGTGTTTTCTCTACCAACCATAGTCACTGCCCATGTATATGTTGGGCATTTTCCCTACACTTGTCTTTGCCATTTCAGCCAGATTTCATGAGGGGAGTTCAGGGCTGAAACACCCCAAAGACCGCTCTCATCCCTTTGAATGACAGTTTTTTGCCCCCAGCTAAAAGCCAGAGGTCTCTGAGGAAGAACACAGTGTGGGTCCGTGTGTTGGGGGGGTCCCTTTTGAGCCTAAGGTACCAGATGGCAGAGCCTCTGCCTCAGGGCCCATGCTCTGTCATCAGGCCCTGTGGAAACCTTTCTTGATAATGGTGGTACTCGTAGTGGGCGGACTAGAGGGGACAGACCTCGGTGCTTGATTTCAAGCTGCTGCAGCATCTACTTTGGTATTTTTCCCACTCTACCTGAGGCAGCGGCAAGGCAGGAAGGGCCACCGGGATGGGCAGTGTTGTGTGCCAGGAAGGATGGAGAATGTTCTGGAACATTAGACTGTCAGTTATGGAAGCCTGGCCCATTGGCCTTTGAAGGCATCCACAGAGCCTTTTACTGAACACGAAGCAGTGGTCAGCCATATAGGGCTCTGCAGCCCGGAATGGCGCACGGGCCTATTTACCATCATCTACTAGCTGGTCCCTTCTCACCTGTGACATCCACCATCTGGGACGAGCAGAGTCTGCAGGAGCAGGAGAGTAGCCACCCCATCTTCCCAGCAGGCCATCGCCCCCAGTGCCTGACCTGGCCTCTGGGCGGAAGTTGACCTGCCTCTGTGCTCCCCTCTGACAGGAGCTCAGCGACTAGCCCTTCTAAGGGGAATATCCTCTTCTCTGTCCCGCCTTCCATCTCTGAACTTCCCCATGACTCTCCATTCGATAACATAACGCCTTCTACCTCGTACGTGCAGCAAGATGGAGAACTTCCGGCCTGGCAAGACCGGAGCACGCAGACAGAATGGATCTATAAGAGTAAGCAGGGGACGGGGGACTGCACCCTGCTGGCCAACACGTGGGGGGGGCGGCAGGGGGAAGTGCATTCCATGGGTGTGAAATATCGTGGCTCGACTATTGCCTGTCACGCTGATGACATACACCTGCTTCCCGTGCCATTCGAAGTGGTAGTTTAGGTAAGAAGTTAAGCTGCTCTACTAGCCCCGCTACCCCTTTCCTCCATCCCAGAGCCCCCCTCAGAGAAACATCGGCAAAGTGCTGAAACAAATACCTTTTTCAATCTTTCCCTCTCTTTTCATTAGTCTTCTTGTTCCTGCTCTACATGAACTCAGGCCCTATTTCCCTCAGGGACACAGGCCATTACCTTCCCAGATTACAGACGGGCTCCTTGGGGTGATGGGCTGTACCCGGATGATCACGTGGACGGTGGCAATGGCACTGTGTCTCAGCAGGCAGTCAAAGCCGGCCCTGATGCCCAGCCAGCCAAAACCAGCTGCAGCATCAACTTCCATAGCCACAACTGGGAGACACTCAAGAGAGAGTTTGGCAAGACTGCACTGAGAATCTTAATCCCCTGCCCAGTTAAGCCCAAAGTCCCCTCACCCTAGGATCCTGGCATGGAAGACGGAGCAGCATTGCTTGCCATTATTAATAATTTAAATCCCGCCTTCATGAGATTGATCCATCATGGGTTCACAGATTCATTTCACAGCTGTCGTCATGGCAGCAGTAAACTAGATTCCCTGCTCACCTCTTCCCTGCCCGCATCCGTGCCTGCTCTATTTTGTAGCTCAAATGTGGTTAAATGGAATTAGGCGCCAGAAACCCTGTGAGGGAGGGTGGAGAGGCAGAGGGCAGGCCAGCACAAGCCAGGAGCTCATCGTCACAAGCAGCTCCAGAGGAGGAGGATTTTTACAGGCGAAATCAGTTCATGTGGGACTTTTGTCAGCATGTGCGCTCTGGTGGGGCCCTGAGAACTGGAACCATTTCGAAGTCAATAAGCATGACAGCTGGGAAAAATCTGAGCATTTATCTGAATATTCATAAGCAGGATTCTAAAAGTCATTTACTGGGTAATAGCCTGTAAAGTGCCGGTGCTAAGCTTGAAAGGATGTGGGAGGGGAGACAAGAGATAGAAGAAGGCTGGGTTGAGGGAAGGGGGGCCCCAGAGCCGGTTCATCCCACTGTGGACCCACCTCCAGAGAGGGAGCCTCCTGCGGTCATAGTTTCGTTTGACCTGTTCATTCTCAATCCTTTCGGTCCCTAGGCTTAATTTACAGAACTAGTGATGTCTGCATCTAATTGGGGTTTTAAGCACTCTGCATATTTGGCCTGTAGGGGCGTGTTTTGCAGCTAAGTGTCTTTCTAGGACTGAGATCCTTACAGCCGACATATGGTCAGGTCAGTGCTTAGTAAAAGTCTAGCTGCCCACAGTAAATGCCTACTGATCAAATACTGCGACAGGGGTGGCCTGGACCAAAGGTGTGCTGGGTGTTGGAGCCTCTGAGCCTCCATCAGTGACACACCCCAGGTTCCCGCAGTTATGTGAGGGGATGGTGGGTAGAGCAGAGATTGAAACACAAGGAAAAGCAATCGATTCTCTAAAATTCACAGAGGTTTTTCTTTCCCCTTCTGCCTTTGGTTTGCAATCTGTCCTTTGGAGAGCATTGGTAATGGTCGGGCAAACCTTGCCTGTAATATATACATGATTGTGTCTGGGCAACAGAATGGGGCAAATAGATGACAAAGACACTTCCGTCTGAGGATTAAGAAGTTGTAAGAGAAAGTGACAGGGTGCAGGAAAAACCCAGGAAGAATGGAGCTCCAGGAAGGCAGAAGGGCTCGAAACCACATCCAGAGGCGAGAGAAGGTGACACAGGGGAAGCGATGTGGGGGGGGTTGGGGATGGGGCCCATGCCATGGAGGAAAGCTAGTCCTTCTGCAGCTGGAATACAGAACCCTGAGGATTCCCAAGCATGGCAGATGCAAAAGAGAATCTGCTTTCAGCCCAGGGCAGAAGCGACCCATCCACTTGGTGGAGAAACACAGACAATCAAGGCAAAAGCGATCCAAAATGCTGGCTGTGGGGGGTTGAGGGCCTGTAGGAACAGCAGAGATGAGAGCAGGCAGAGATATTGCCATGCATCCCTGTTCCCGGTTGCCTGTAAGGATGCAGATTTCCAGCCTTACCAGGATCCCTGTCTGTATGCTTAACACGATCCCCAGAGAACTCATAGGCACCGGAGCATCGGAGAACCGGAGAACCTCAAGTGTGGATGAATTTCATGGGTCCTAGTTTCCTACTTTTAGAGCATTTGTAAATTATGGGATTGTTCAACCCCAGGGGGCCAGAAACAGCATTTCACATGGCAGGGTCCTTCTCAACAAATAAGACTTTGAACTGAATCTGGAGGGAAAACACCCAGATAAATCCTTGAAACCTATTACTACAGAGAGTGGCAGGTCTGATAGGGAAGGAATGCTAAAGGCACCAGAAATGCCTCATGAGCTATGTAAGGAGGTATTCCTAAGGAGGACCAGAAAGACTATTTATGGCCTCAGGTGTCTACCTGTCCAGGCACAGAGCAGGGCCATAAAGAACTGCAGGAGTTCTAACACAGAGCATTCTACCCATGATTGTAAAAATCCTCAAGACTTAGTGCCTGGCACATAGTAAGCACCTATAAATATTTATTAAACACTTGCAAAATTGTTGTTGAGTCCTCATCTAATTCGAGATCAGACATGGTGACGAGAGGGTGTATCCTACTCCCAAGAAAACAGTCTGGTTGGGAAGGGGGCTGCATACAGAAATATATACACAAAGAGACACTATTTGTCTCTCGGATAAACAGAGGGAGGAAGTGCCTTCGGTAGTGCAGTCTGCTTTGAGCCACCTAGCCAGATGGAGAAGAGTGTTGGAGAACTCCCAGAAGTGCAAACAAGCGTTCGTGCAGTTTCCTGCCATGGACTCAGATTTTGAAAGATCGCACACAGAGGTTAAAGAAAAAATGACAAAGTTCCCTATGATAAAGGTAGGAAAATGGCTCAAACCTTAAGAATAGTGCCAGGAGAGGGACGCCTGTGTGGCTCAGTCAGTTAAGCATCCGACTCTTGATTTCGGCTTAGGTCATGATCCCGGGGTCGTAAGATTGAGCCCCGCGGCAGACTCCTTGGAATTCTCTCTCTCCCTCTCCTTCTGCCCCTCCCCCTGCTCATGTACGCTCTCTAAATAAACAAAATCTTTAAAAAAACAGGAATAGTGCCAGCAGAGCTGAAGCCCAGGATAAACTTATTCTTACCAGAAGATCATCCTTGCCATCACCATCACCATTATCACGCAGGCAGCCACAAAGGAGGGGCCCTTTTAAAATATGGTTGGGGCAAAAAGAAGATTAAGGTAGACAGGTCCACTGTTTAGTGCAATGCGGAGGAATGATTCAGAGAAAGTTAGGTTCTTCAATTGCTATTTAATTTTGACGTCACTGAAGGAAAATGATCTCCAGATTGAAATGGATGCAACAAAATTTGGCAAAAAATAGCAGAAACCAAAGACTGGTGAAAAGATCAGAAGGGAATGGTAACTGCTGTGTCCTGCCCTGGATAAAATATCCACCAGAGTGTCTATAGAGTGAGAGTATCTTAATCACGTTTATGGTTTCTGGGGAAATGGGAAATGAGTCTGTGACCAATCCAGGGCAAATATTGAGAGCAGAATGACCACAAGAAACCAGCGTAAGATCAATAAGAACAAATCAAGTAACACTGGGTTTAGGTCACTTTTTTGGACAAAGTTGGTAGATAAGGGAACAGTGATAACCCAGTAGACCCAAATTCCACAATGGGTTTCATTTTCAAAGCTTTCCTGATGTTCCTGTGGACAAGATAGAGAAATATCAGGTGGGTGCTCATGAAAGATGATAGAATGATAACTGTTGAATAACCACCCAGAGACACTGCTTAAAGATGAGAGTCAACCCCATTTCCAGTGGGGAGCCATAGGGCTCTGACCGGCACAACATTTTATCATAGACCTGGACACAGACGTAGGAGGAATATTTATATTTGCAGATTACCTGAAGCTGTTGGTTGATGGGAATAACATAATCAGATCCTAAAAGAGCTCGACAGGCGGAAACATTGAACAGGAAATAGCTAGATACTAGATAAGGTCAACTTATATTAGATCCTGCTCTTGGGCCCACAGAAATAATAGGATAGAAAAGTACAGGGTGGGGAAGCCCTGTTTGTTGTAGATACTTTACTCATCCACAAGTTCAGTAAGTCAGCGGTATGACCGAGGTGAGTGCCAGAAAAGCTAACATTTACGTGAAGGGAAATCAGTCGTGCTTTAGCCTGAATTGGAGGGCCAGCCCCGGGACACCCGTTCAGTGTGGGGGCTGCCGCCCTCCAGGAGAGCTCGGAGCGGACTGGGGGAAGAGAGTGGCGGGAGGCGGACCTGGGCACTACATCATGCCCAGAACTGTTGAAGTGAAGGGCGATGGTTAGCCTGGAGGACCCATGGCTCTGAGCTAGGACTGCCTTCAAATATCTGACCACCTGCCACACAAAGATGAGACCTGGCTCTCTGCGTGTGCCCTGAAGGGAAACATGTTAAGAAAATGAAATGGTGGGGCGCCTGGATGGCTCAGTCGTTAAGTGTCTGCCTTTGGCTCAAGTCATGGTCCCAGGGTCCTGGGATCGAGCCCCGCATCGGGCTCCCTGCTTAGCGGGAAGCCTGCTTCTCTCTCTCCCACTCCCCCTGCTTGTGCTCCCTCTCTTGCTGTGTCTCTCTGTCAAATAAGTAAAATCTTAAAAAAAAAAAAAAAAAAAAGGAACAGGGGCTACAGAATTCCAGAAGACATAAAATAACGGTAGCCAAGAACTTACAAAATTCTCAAAAAATACAGTAGCCTCCCGTTGCCTATCTTAGCGGATCTGTGCTACAGCCCTCTGGCTTCCCAGCCAGCAACCACTGATTAAAGAGCGGAGATACCCACTTCCTGTAGGGACGGGCATAGCCCCATTCAAGTCTCCACATGGCCTCGGAGCCACTTGGAGCTCTAAAATCTACCCCCCAAACCCCAGCCATTCCGTCGATCCTGAGGAGCCCAGCTGGCCCATGGTGACCAGAGGAGAGGGCCGCAGAGGGCTGCATCTCCCGACCACTGCTTTATTGCCGTCCTGCGGTAAGTTAGCGAAACTAGACAGGAGGCGAGGCAGGGGGCGCATCCAGACATGGCCTCAGTGCCCTCCAAGCCGCTCCTCCCCTCTGCGGATCAGCTTTGGGCACCAAGGAAGAACCTTAGGCCCTAAATGTCTGATATTAACCCCCTGCAAAGGGTGAGGTTAAAATTGCTAAATGGTCGCCTTCTTCTGTCTTCTAACAGCAACTGGAAAATCAAAAATGAAAACAGGACAAGAAATGTCAATAACCACGCTATCCTCTTTAAAGTCAGGTTCAGAAGGTATTTAAATTTTATAATTTTATGATGATTTTAAATGACTTGCAGAAGTTACAGATCCATCCACGGGAAGGTAAGAAAAACAGAATTAGCCTGCCCCCAGCCAAAGAGAGACCTCTTTTGACCATTTTAGACTAAAGCAATCTTAATTAAGTCCTGTGGCTAAGGCGTTATTTCCAGGGCTTGACGCAAGGCTTAGGGCCCAGGGAAGAAACTGAGCCAAAGGGTCAAAATGCTTTCAAATTTGAATTAAAATTGAATTTTGAAAAGGGAGGAAACAGTATTTACCACTGGAATTATTGAAGGAAAGATAATAGGTTACCCATACTCAGCTTATTCCATGACACTTACTGTATACCTACAGACATTTATTGTACACCTACTGCATACCGGGCAGGATATAAGATGGACAAAACCATCACACCCTCTGACAGATGATAGCCATGCTTGTGGTGAGCAGAGCAGAACATATACAGTTGTTGAATCACTATGTTGTATTCAGAACTTAAATTCTAATGCGCAAGATGAAATACGAACAAAGGGAGGGAAATCAATATTTGTTGAGCATAAGCAACAGGCCTCAAACTGCTGAAGTTCATGGAAGCTACTTATCCCAAAACACATGATCTCCACCTTGTCTCCCCCAGCTATTAGGAGGTGCTTTTTTTTTTTTTTTTAAAGATTTTATTTATTTATTTGAGACAGAGAGAATGAGAGAGAGCACATGAGAGGGGGGAGGGCCAGAGGGAGAAGCAGACTCCCCGCCGAGCAGGGAGCCCGATGCGGGACTCGATCCAGGGACTCCAAGATCATGACCTGAGCCGAAGGCAGCCGCTCAACCAACTGAGCCACCCAGGCGCCCCAGGAGGTGCTTTTTAAATTGATTCCCTCAGGTCATGATCCCAGGTTCCTGGGATGTAGTCCCACATTGGGCTCCTTGCGCAGTGAGGAACATGCTTCTCCCTTTCCCTCTGCCCCTTCCCCCCCACCCCGCTTGTGCTCTTTCTCTCTGACAAATAAAATCTTAAAAAAAAAAAAGTCCACATAAGTTCACCATACCACATCCTATTAATAATTGTTCTTATTCTTTTTCAGTGTATGTTATCCCTGATTTTTCTCACGGGGAAGAAAATGGTAAGCACCCAACATAACATATCCAAAGATCCCTGTTCCCTGCAGAGTGTCCTGGGCTGGGGATAGTGCCCCAGGAGAGTGGGTCCCTTGTTGGTCCAGCTTGCACCAAGTCCTAGAGAGGAATTAGGGACATGCTGGGCACACAGCCCCTGAACTTGGATGGGCTTCGATGTCCTTTCCTGAAGAAGAGGGATAGAATAAGAAGTAGAGAAAGGGTCTCTGGAGTGAGACAGAATGACCTGGGACAGAAGTCCATCTCTATACTCAAGAGCTCTGGTCTAGGAACCCCCACATTTAAAGAGGGTCCAGTCAATTGCTGGGCTACCTGAGGTCTAGACAGCAGGGCTTGATTGGGATGCATGGGCCCCTCCAAAGAGACTTATCCAGCAGCACCTTGGTAGGGAATAAATTGGAGCCCTACAAATGGTACCTTTAAAGACTTTTAATTCTTTATTAAGGAGGGGTTAATTGAATCCTATGAAGAGAAAGGAGAGAATCCTTATGGTGGCAAAATCCCATCTTACACCTATCACTCCATAAAACAAAAGCCCCACAATTAACCAGGCCCATCCTATTAGAAAACAATTTAGGGACTGCAATCTCTTGTCTTTCAGCATGGTGGGGGCTTACAAACATGGTGGCTTATCAAATGAACTCTCAGATTCTAGACAAAGCATCCCACCCACCGCCCCACCACCCCTAGAAGAGTACTGACCGATGGAATTTTCTTCATCTTATTCCATTCCCACGGAGAGTTTAGAGCCATGCTGCTCAAACTTTAATGTACAGAATCATCACCTGGGGGGGGGGACATCTGGGTGGCTCAGTCAGTTAAGCATTTGCCTTTGGCTCAGGGTCCTGGGATCAAGTCCCGCATCGGGCTCCCTGCTCCATGAGGAGCCTGCTTCTGTCTTTGCCTTCAGCTCCCCCTGCTTGTGCTCTCTCTCTCTCTGTCAAATAAATAAAAGAATGACCACCTGGGGATCTTGTTAAAATGCAGATTCTGGTTCAGTAGGTCTGTATTTCTCACAAGCTCCCAGCAGCAGCTACTGTTGCTGATCATCACATGGACCACATTTTGAGTAGCAAGGTTTGAGAAAAGCTTATAGATTTGTGCCCATAACAATCACCAGACCAGAGCCAATCCCTCCACCCACCTGTGGAGGCTAAAAAGGAATTTACTACAGGAGAGGTCGAGGAGGTGAAAACTGGACAGTCTCCTCTATGTGCCTATTTGTCAGCGGAGCTGGCTTGCTCCTTCTTCAGAGCTGGCCCCGGGGCTAGTCCTTTACTGTTTCTCCCCTCCCTTTCCTCATCTACAATGTGGGGATCTGCCCTACAGGGCAGATACACACAGCTCAAACATCTCTCCCACATTCAGGAACTATGGTTCTGTCAGGAAAAACCATTAGAAGAGAGGCACTGATTGGATGGAGAAAAATTAAGATTTGTTCTTGATCAGATGCAGAGAAGACACACCCTACTTGAGGGAATCCTGTATGCCTGGCATTTACTTATGGTAGCACTCTGGTGGGCCACCCTGAAGACAAGTCTATTGTTACCATTACACAGATAAGGGGCTGGGTGACACCACTCAAGGGCCTGTCACTTCCCCTGCCCGCACCAGCCCTCGGGTAGAGCCACTTCAGGGGAAGATAATGATCTCACTAGAACAAAGGTAGAAGTTGACAGAAATCCGCAAAGGAAAAGTTAATTAGGCAGAAAGCTTTTCCTTCTCATTCAGCCCCAGTTATGGCTGTTACTGCATATTTACTGTGCTTATCTTGACATGTAGACAGTGCCCATTGATGTTAATAAGGTTAATTATTATGTTGAATCGAACACTTCTGAACAGTGCCATTCAGTATTCAGGACTGCCCTGTCACCTTCTTCCCTTGATAAACACCTAGTTTGGGTTCCCTCCAATTAACTATGTATTATTCAAGAAAGCCGTATTAAAATAGGGCAATCACAAATGATGGGGATTTGCTGAGCTCTTAGGGCCAGAGCCAGACTCTTGTCCTCAATGTAGGGCAGGCACTTACTCAAAAGAATCTCACGTGGGAGGTGCTGCCCCTCAGTCTGTCCCGACCCGTTCTCCCAGTTCCTTCCCCTCTCCTCCCCAGTGACACCCAAAAGGACCGTCCTCCTCAGAGCTTGCTGGAATTCCCGTGGATTCTTATCAGGTTTTCCTGAACATCTTTTCAAAACTTTTCCCCACTGTTTCCGTGGCAGGCAGGCAGTCTGGGGACAAACAGTGTTTTTGGAATCGAGCTGAAAGGCCCCGGTGCCTTGCCAGTTCTGAGGACCCCAGGGTGCGTGCAAGAACTAACAGAATGAATTGCTAGAAAGTCCTCTCAGCACAGGGTCTATCACAGATGTGTCAGGTTTCTGTCAGAAACGAACCGAAGCTGGGGTAGGAGGTGTGCAGGCGGAAAGGCCCCAGAGCCCGGTGTCGGTAGGCAGATCCAGCCGAGTAGCATTCTCTATCCCAACAGAGTTTTTATCACTAAACCAAAATTGGGAAGGAGTGCGAAGTTCACGTGTATAGAGATCACGAAGAATGTCACTTCTCCACCTCCAAAGGTGTCCTAGAGACACAAAATCAGCCAGACTAAGTCAGTCCTGCACCGACCTGGTGGATTTTCAGGGCTGTCTGGATGGGCCAGCTTGAAGGGGCTGCTCTCATTTCCCCAGGGGCCCAATGACTCTGTGAGAGCCAGTCCTCTGAGCTCTCGCCTCAAGAGCCACAGCTTCCCGGGAGCAGGAGATGGGGCCCAAGTTGTAATGATCAATTCCTTGATTCAATTTGCAGCCTGTCAACACTGGAGGCTCTAAGCCCCTCTCCTAGCCCAGAGTCAGCAGGCTGTAGCTGACCTTGAGAACAAAGGCATTTGCTCTCTGGAGGACTTTTTATGAGCTTACTGGCTTGAGAATACGTCTCACGTGCTTTAATTCGCAATTATGAACCATATGCAAGTGTAGAAATTGGCAATTTTTTTACAAAACTGGCAAGAGATAGGAATATTTCTCAGGATTTCCAAGAGAAAAATCACACTTGGAATAGATGTCTCCCATAATAAAACTAAAATCCTTCCCACAGCCTGCAAGGTCCTCTGTGAGCTGATCCGGTAGCCCACCCCATTTCTGCTCCTGCTACCCTCCACACTCACTCCTCTCCCGACATACTGTGCCTCTTACAGTTTGTCAATTATGTCAACCGCACTCCCACCCACTGTCACCGCTGGGCCTTTGCACCTCCTAGCCTCCTGCCAGGAATGTTCTTTCCCAGTTATCTGCCTGCTTGCTCATTTCCTTCATTCGGGACCCACTCAGATGTCACTTTTGTCAGGTAAACCTTTGCCATCCATCAGGAACACATACTTTCTCAAGTCAGCCACTGAAACTGACCCTTTGATTCCTATTTTATTAATATCCCCAAGTTGAATTTTGGGTAATTTGGTGAATTTACTTCAAGTCTTAACAATGATGCATGCATTTTTATTTAAACAGGCAAGGATAAATGCCATAACTCTGTTTCCTTTTGGTTTTGTTTTTGTCTGTTCCTTGTTATGGTTCTTTTTCCAAATGCCTTTCCTTCTGCTGTGCCTTCCAAAATCAAAAGTCTTGGATTTTGTTACCAAAGAGAACTTTTGGAACGATTTATTAAATGAGCCCATTGATTCACTGGAAGCTGAGAACATAGATGACAAGGTAAGTAAAAAACTCAAGACCACCTTCCTCCAAATGTTGGAGCAGGGTGGCCCGAGGCCAGGCAGGAACTGCCTCTAGAGCGCAGGGATTCCTAGCTTCACTCCATTGTTTGCACAGCCCAAGAGAGCTTTCCTTAAAACAGAAGTAGGTATGAATGACACATATTACATCAAAGTGGGTCAGAAGAAAACCAAATGTAGCATTCCACGGCCCTACTTTCAGAGCCCTGCTGGTAATATAAACACCCTCCAGATCACTTTTAAAGGCAGCAGAGCACAAAACAAAACATTTCATTTATCTAGATATCAAGGCAAATCAGTCTTTGTAGAAACCTTCAAGAAAAATGAAGTTCAATTCCAGAAAGATGGAGTAGATGTACTTTTCCCACTTAGCACAGCTTAAAACCCTAGACGTCATCTGTAAAACAAACAGAAGAAGCTTCTGAAAGGTGGACAGAAGTGAGACTGGCTAGGAAACGCAGGACCCAAGGAATGTCATGGCGGTGAGTTCCCTGAGTTTTCGTTCTGCTTCATCTATTCCTGGCGATGAAGTGTTGAAAGACAGCAACTCAGAAACCCCAACAGGCACAGACAACAAAAGCCTCAAGAAACACCTGCTGTCTCTGACCAGGAAACCAAGAACGGGGCAGCCTGGCAAGACAGACACCGTAGACATCAGCCTCTGCCACGCAAACAAACACCACAGCAACCAGCAGCAGATGACCCTCCCCAGATCTGTCGCCTGCTGCCACCACCCGCAGAGGGGCGCAGAACCAGCCCCGAGCATCAAGGGACATCCTTTCCCTGGCTGGAGCCCGTAACCAGACAGAAGATGGGAAGTCATAATAGTTTGAGTAAGCCTTACCTCTACAGTTTGCTACGTTGTCTTTCCTGCATGAATATTTTACCAGCTGGTACAGCCTGGTGCCTCTAACTTCCTGTGTCAACTTACTTCTAAGACTTACAGTGCATGTTGATGCGGGTGAAAACATTAGTATGCATCCTTTCCATTATAGCTAAGAAACTTTCTCAGGATTCCAGGTACTAACTACAATCACAAGAGTGAAATCTTGTGTCCCCAGAACTCAAAATTAAGCAGATATATTTTTCTAAATTTACAATAGAAAAAGTGGGAAAAAAAAAAAAGCTAGTTTGGGTTCTTTTTTAATTATTTAATTGGGAAATTTTCTGGTCTCAGTTCATATTTAGCCCTAAATTTCTTGCTGTCCACACTTGCTTCTGTATACATTATATTAATGAGAATTGGTTTTCAAATACTGAAAAACTGCATTAAAGGGAGAAAACACAATTTCTGGAACTCAAATTCACCTCATTGGACTTACTAAGACAGGAAAGTAAGCTCAGGCATTTTAGGAAGATTTTTCAGCAAGAGCTGAAATCTCAAGGAATTGTTTTAATTAGAAACTTGAATTATTCAGAACCCATCAGCACACCCGTCAGCTGAGGTTCTCCGTGCCAGCCGGATGGAGCTGCAGTCATAGGCAGAAGGGAGACCTCGCCCGTGTGGTTGCGCACAGCGCACTGGGAGGGCTCCATGTGACAGGAGCACTCCACTGGCTGGAGCTGGGGAGAGGCTTCTATAAAGAAGAGGCAGAAGCAGAGCAAGGACATTTTTGATTGGCCATCACTTAACACCTAATTGGCTGTTTGTGATCGGTTGTCCTTAGTTTTCGATGCATAACGTTGAGACATCTCATATAGGCTAAGATTCTGGTTTGCTCACCTAAGCCCCACCACATCAGAGCCACCTCCTGTAATAGCCTGCTCGTTTAATTAGCACCAGCAATGGGACAGGAGTATGCAGAGGCTGGGAATTGGGCAAGCCAGACAGGGGCACCCCAGCTTGTCCCCCAACCTAGAAAATCTGGCCAACCACAAGCTACATTCTTATATTTGTCCCAGCCCACACGCAACTTTGGATATGTCAGCCTTCCACTTACTATAGGAGGCTAATACGTTAATGGCATGCTATACATGATCAGGTGTTGACCAACCACCATAACAACCTCAACTTGTAGGTGAGCAGGGCAACATGAAAGTGCCATGGTTTTCTTCGACAGCAAGCCAAATTTCACCTTCTCTCAAAAGGGATCCAGAAAAGAAACTTCCATGAGGACCCATCTATGAGTCAGTCGTGGTTATTAGCTTCACAGACTTGGGAAAGAATGCTCCAACTTAAAAAATCAAAAGGCAGCTTGCAACATGATTACTTTGGAAGAATCTCTAAATACAGAATTGTCCACTTTTATATCATATTAGGTGCTACCCCGCCTTCCTGAAGACTGCCATCCTTCACTAAATAAGCAACCATTCCTGCCAGGCCTTTCCTGCAACTCAGAAAGCCTGGTGTGCTCTTAAATCGTGGAAGCGTCTTTATGCTCTATAACCATCTCCACATTTGGAAAAAGGGTAGTTTCATGCTCTGAAAAGATTTGTTGGCATACGGCTGTTAAACAAACAAACCTTGAGCGAACTAGGGAGTGAGGAGTATGAGGATAATGGAAATATTCTTTAAAACAAATCTTGCTAGCCACACTACTGTTCCCACTGTTTGTGTTTTTCTAATAGCATGGTGAAATGTCACCTGGCACCTTTGGGAGTCAGAAAAGTGCTTCAGTGGTAAGCCGTTAAGTCCCCTTTTCTGGGTGTTTCATTCTGTTCCTTTTGTAGCTTCTCGGCAGCTCCTATCAGGCAGTGTTTAGGACCATGCTCAAAGAAATGGCGGCTCGCAAAGAACAGGAAGAGGATATTGACGTCCCCATGACCGGAATTCTGGAGAGTGAAACCAGAAGGAAACTGGGAATTCTGTAAGTGACAGGAGAGATCAAGCTATTGGTCAGTGGGTTCAGGCAGGCTAGCAGTAACAGCAGGGGAAGTCTAAATTGGGCCATCACAGAGAAAAGAGCAAGGCCAGGGCCAGGCGGGTCTGAGTCAAAAGAGCAGGTGCAAGAGCAAGCGCAAGCTCAGTGGGCAGGTGAACAGAATGATCTGGCTGCCAAAAGTCAAGAGCAAGGAAATCTACAAGCATGGGAGGTTTGGGATAGTATCAAAGGCTGACAGTGACAGAGGTTGGAAATCCTGGGCAAGAAAAGTCTTGGAGGGACCATGAGATTATACAGAAGTCTGGGGAGCAAGGCTCAGAGCCCTGGCCTTGTAGGAGAGGGGACAGTGGGGGATCAAGGTCCTAGCCATCTGCCAAGAAATTCCTAGCTTCATCATAGGTTAGCTAATGCTCTTCCATGCTCCCCGGAGTGGGAAAAACCATGCGCTGCACCGAACTGGGGGTCATGGCCAGAATCCCCAGCTGGAGTGGGGAACAATAAAGTTATTGCAGACTTGCTGGCACCAAGTCTTTCTAGTTGTCATGGTCCCGGGTCACAAAATGCTCCTGAACTCCGTTTGTACATCCAGTCTGTGGTGCGTGGAAACTTGGATTTTCTTTTATCCAACTACCAGAAACCTTAGCAAGCAAGGTGCACATTCAGGCCTCCTGTACGTCTATTGCAGAACTGAGAACTTTAAAATCTGTCCTGTCAAAAGCCTTCTTCTCAGATCCAGTTAAGCCTGGGAAGCTCACTCCTTCCAGCACATTCCCTTTCAAAGGAGCTGTGATCTGAGAACCAGGAAGCATGCTGGAGACCACCCTTATTTGGAAGTAAAACAGCCCAAGCCACTGAAGTCCCAAGATGACTTGCTTTGTATATTGACATTCAAGGGGGGGGTAAGGGCTTGATCATTTTGAAGAGCTGTGCCTCAGTGTGGCTTTCATGATAAGTCATTTTGAATAAGATTATTTGAAATGTTTCCACTACATGCAAAGGGGTCTCGAGTGACTGTCCAGTGCTATCCCTCCCAGCTATTTCCATATGCAACCTTCACTGGGATATGTACAAGCCATTGAAAGATCAAACTGCGCAAGCTTAACTCATAGACCCAGGCTTGCATTTGGACCTCCCAGCCCTGTCTAGCTCCCGAGATGACCCTTGTTGAATTCATTTTGAAGGGTTTGGGAGTCAGCTTAGAGTCCAGGAGGCAAGCACTGAGTGAATACCATGTGCTGTCCCTTTATTCCTGAGTACTGACTGGAAGAAAAATAGAGTCCAAAAGCAGAGCAATGGGCCTGATTTTTCAACTATGAGAAACACCCAGCAGGCTCTAGCATTGTCTACACTGTGTAGCATGACGTGTACACATGAATTTAGTCCCAGCTTTTAAAGGTAATTCACATTCCTTTTAGGTTGAAGAAAAACTTTGAAAAATACAAGACAACGATCCTCTGGATTATGAAGAAACGTGAAAGTAAGGACCGCTTTCCCATTTTCCATCCCGTGATCGGCTCTCCTGTGGGCATCTGGCTGCCTCTTACCTTCTGCCATGTACCCTAAAGGAGGCAGAAATGCTCCTTGCCTAGCTTGTGCACCTGCTGGGTTAGCAAGGTCCTAGCCGCCAGGGATAAAATATCAAGCAAGATGGACACAGCCTGGGGCCACCTTATCCTTTTTGGGGGGGTGTGGGTGAGGATAGATAAGAAAGCAAGGGGATGCACGTACACAAGGGTTAAGTGCTATAGTAGGAAGAGGAGGCTATGGAGCCCCATAGGAAGGCATCTAACCTAGATTTGAGGGGCTATCTAGATTCTTAACACACAGTTTGGGGAAGAATTAGCCCCTTTACCAGACACGGAAGACATCTGAGGTCCAGCTGTTAAGATTTGCCAATCATGGAGGTTGCCAGTGTTTTTAAGTCTAATTGTGGAAAAGTTGGACCACGAGCCTAAGCCATGAGGCTAATTCGTTCAGAAACTCAAAGCCACCACATATCTTTCAGATGACTAAATTCAACTAACATAGAAATGGCGAGAATACCCACGGCAGACATAGCTAACCAGTCCTGGCGCTTTTTCTCGCGGAGCCTCAGATTCCTTCCTAAGATCATGTTCCAGTCCCCCAGTACTGATTCATGCCCCTGACTTCACTCTTTGGGAGTAACTGCTGTGGACTAGCTACTCTCACATACTCTCTCTGATTCAAACGGATCTTCCTAACCACGTGAAGCAGGATAAAGAAGCTAAGGCTCAGGGAGGCAAGGAGACTTACCTGAGATCATCTAGCCATTGTGTGGGCACAAGCCACATTCTGCCCAAGACCCCTCAGGCCAAACCTGGGGCTCATCTCCTTGGCATGTTCAATGAACAACAAAAGGCCAGTGGGTCTGGAGAAGAGAAAGTGGGGGCCTTCTAAGCCTAGGTCTCGTGTCCTCACTGGAGTTAGGAGGCAAGGAGAAGGAATGGCTACCTTCAGTTTCCATAGTGGGAAGGCCCTGCCTTCCACCAATACTCACACAGTGGGGTGCCCCCAAAACAAGGAGGGGGGTTCAGATGCTCAGCTGCCAAAACACAACAAACATCTCTTCCACTTGTGATGCTGTATTTGTCTACTGCTCATAGTTCTGTTCCCTCTGGGCTGTAGACACCTGTGTCTTTCATCCCTTGGCACCTCAAGCAAAGCACCCAGTAGGCACTCAATAAGTGTTTTGTTTTGTTTGATGGGTGTAGGCATGCATGATTTTTTTCTCCTTTGGGAAATTAAGGCCTACCAGGATACTCTGCTGTCACATGGCCAGGGTATGACTTCCAATTGGAAAATGAGATTTGATAATGGCCGGATTCCCATAGTGCCGCACCCCCACCCCTGCGAACTCCCTGCTCCTCTGGACAACTGAAGCCTCGAAGGTTTGACCTTTTTTATACAAAAAAAGCAACATTTCAAATAGATAAAAGGCAACCCCTCCACGTCCTGGTTGTTACCAGTCCCAAAGAAACCTCCCAGCCTCTTTTGAGATATAAACTCATTTACTTCCGATATGCAGACCATTCCCCATTCCAGGCACACAGACCCATGTCGCTGCACACTCCGCTTTCCGAGCCCAGGCTGGCTGCATGGGTGTGGGACCTATGATCAGTCACTTGGGGCTCTATACTTAGAGAGGCCCTGTGCTTGGCTTAATGCCCTGCTGCTGTCACTGGCTTGAAATTCTTGATAATTTTAGAACAAGGACCCCTGCATTTTCATTTTGCAACAGGGCCTCTCAAATTAGGTAGCCCTTCCTGTTCAGAACCATCTCATCCGGGAAAAGAGGTGAGAGAACACTACACAGCCTGAATCATGAGCCGTCACAATTCAAAGCTCCCGTGAAGGCTACAGATCTATGGACACTCTCCCGGTGGCTGGCACCGTGCGGGCATTATTCACAGTAACTCCATAGGTCTGTGTAGACAGCATAATCCCATTTTAAGGAAACCAAGGCTCAGAAAGGTGGCCTAAGCCTCGCCCTCATAATGGTAGAGCTCGATGTACAGCACAGACCAGGGTGTCCATTTCTGACAGGGAAACAAAATGAGCATATAAATGTCCTCTTTTATCTTTACCTTTTCAAAAATGTCTTCTATTAATTTCTAATGGACACTCAGGAACTGTGGCTGCGCTCCCGTCAGCTCTTTCCCTCTGACAAATCGTTATCAGTCATAAACAAGCCCTGGAGCAGGACGGTGCTCCTCACAGTCCTACACGGGTCTCCAAATGACGAGACTCTGTCTCGTTATTTTCCTGAGGAAAAGCTTCCTCTCTGAGCTCTAGTTGGTGGCCTCTTTAGTTCCTTAGACATACCATAGTCCTAGATTCTCCTTTTCCCATCTCCCACCGCCCCCCCCTTCTCACTGACTCTACCTCAGGCACCTTCATCTCTCCCCTGGAAGGAGCTCTCCCTAGTCTCCCTGACTCCCTTCTTCTCCTCTCTCAGTCCTTCCTTTGCATTGTTTCCCAAATAATCTTTTTAATACTCCTCATTGGCCCTCCATTGCCTCCCAGAAAATGCCCACCTTCCTCATGTGGCTTAGAAGGTTCTCACTTTTTCCCCTCCAGACACACTGTTTTTTTTGTTCTTCATGGAATAGGCCAGGCATCCCCTACCACAGGGCCTTTGTACTTGCTGTTCCTCTGCCCAGAGCACTCTTCACTCCAATATCCCTGTGGCTTGCTCCCTCACTTTATTCAGGTCTCTGCTTAACTGTCACCTTCTCAGAAATAGTTTCCTTGGCTACCCTTTATGAGCCAGTGCACACGCACACACACACACACACACACACACATTTTCCACCCTTCTCACCCTGCTTAGCTTTCCTTCAAAGCACTCCTAGCCATTCGGCATGGTAAGCTGTATCCGTTCACTTGTTTAGCATCTACCTCCTCTACTAGAATGGAGAGCAGGGACTATAGCAATCCCCGATACAGAGGACAGTTCTGGGCACCCAGGTACACAGTAGATCTTTACTAAATGAGTGAACAAGGGAATGCCCTGCCTGCCTCCCCGGAGTCACCGGTCACCTCTAACCCGGTCCCACTGTGGCCTTCGACAGCACCGTGCTGATGCTGGGAATTCCCGTCACCTGTTGGAAGCTTACCCTCCCCGCCGTCTCAGCCTCCAGGCCTGCTCGGGTCCCTTCCGGCGAGCTCTCCCGGCCAAGGGCCCCGGGTGAAATTAGAACCTGGAGGGCAAGGAGAGACTCCAGAAAGGCCTCTCCAGACCAGTAGGTGGCCGTCTCCACAAGCAAGAGAACTTACTTCCGAGGCTCATCTTGGGCAGCCGAGAGACAAGTAGATGTCCACATCCGCCCGCCAGGTCTTGAAAGTTTACCTAGAGGCCTGCACTGGGTGCAGTCCCAGCATGCGGGCCAGACGGTCTCGACTACACACGGCTCTCTCAAGGCGGAGTTCTTGAAAATGGCTCCAGCTGTGGGAAGGGCCGGCGGGGCGGAAGGTGCATTCCAAGGATGGGGAGCAGGTGAGGAGCCTCTGATTGCCTGGCTCTAGGTCAGAGGTCAACCAGTGGTCACGTGCTCCCATTGACTTCCTCCAACAGTGGTGGGCCGAGTAAGCTCTCTTAACTGATTTCCCCCGGACCCAGTTAGTTGCCAAGGGAACCGAGCTGTTCTGGCCCCTCTCTTCCAGCTATTTGTCTGAGGCCCGCGGGCAGTCACTGGGAGCAGGGATTTTTACTCAGCTGCCCTCCTCATTTAGTTCCAAAATTCAACTATTATCAAAATGGACGGAAATGATGATAAAAGGAAACTTGTTGCTGTGAAAACTAAGTTGAATGTTTTTAAAAAAACTCAATAAGAAAATAGCTTTTTAAAAAAAACGGCTTTATTTTTTTAATATAACAAGTTATAAAGAAATTTATTTTTTAATTTTTATTATGTTATGTTAATCACCATACATTACATCATTAGTTTTTGATGTAGTGTTCCATGACTCATTGTTTTCGTATAACACCCAGTGCTCCATGCAATACGTGCCCTCCTTAATACCCATCACTGGGCTAACCCATTCCCCCACCCCCCTCCCCTAGAAAAACTGCTTTAAATAGATGCAGACAAAACAAACATTAAAGATTGGGGAATAGATAGAATTTTTTTTAAGTCCGTGATTCTGCATTCAGACTATTTAGAAACTACCAAAACTGAAAATTATAGATAATTAGTTATGAACGTGACCAGACAGCCCGTCGTCAGACCCACCCACAAAGATCTTGCCCTACATTTTAAAATGGTGTACTAATACACATTTATGTTTTAAGTTAAAATAACATGTTTAAAGTATGTTTCCTTTTTTTTTTCAATGATTCCCCACTTTCACCTATTTTTTAAATGAACAGAGTTAGCAGCCACACTGGTTATTGGCACGTGGCTGGTAGATCACCCCCAGCATCCCCAAGTCTGGCCTAGGTGGTCTTCACCATGGTGTCTGGCAGCTAGCACTGGGCTGGCACATTGTAGGCTCTTGATAAATATATGTCGAATGAATGAATGCAGAAAATGAGAAAGCTGGAAATTCAACGCCTACATTTCTCTCCAAAGGTTTGCTCTTTCTACTTACCGGGCAGCCTTTGTTACTTGGGGGAATATGACCAGTATCTCAAACCCTCGCACTCTCTTTGATGCCCTGAGAAAGATAGGTCTAAACTTTCTTTCTCTTCTCTACCAGACTTACTCAACCCCAGAACTGCAGGAGCAGCCCCAGATATATCTACTTTCACATTTCATTTATGGAATCAACCACCACCAGGCAAGGAGTCTGTGACAGAAGTCAAAAAAACCCGTCATGTTGTTCGTCATAAGAAGAAATTAGAAATAGATACAGACTGGGTACAGAGCAAGACTGAGGTAGGTAGGGCAGTGTGTTGGTGTTTTTTGTGCTGGGTTTTTGCTCAGGTGAGACATACACACACACCATCAGGGAGCTGTCAGAACTAATATACAACATGAATACAAGCAAGAAAAATGTGCTCCACATAGAGAGGCACACTTGAGTGTGTGGGTTAAGGGCAGATTAACTGGGGCTTTTGCTAGGGTTCATTGAGACTCCTCTCCCTGAAGGGCTTGACTTAGGCAACAGGATGGCATTGGGAGGAGAATAAGGGAACTATACAATATATAGTTCCATCCCCTAATAAATTTAAAATCTATATCAAAAATTGATCACATAGTGAATGGATAAGTAAACTGGTACATCCATACAATGGAATATTACTCAGTGCTAAAAAGAAATGAGCTATCAAGCCATAGAAAGATATGGAGGAAACTTAAATTCATATTACTAAGTCAAGGAGGCTAATCTGAGAAGTCTACATATTGTAGGATTCCTACTATATGACGTAAGTCCTTGAGTCATTCCAACTATAAGACAAAACTATGAAAACAATATAAAGGAGGGATGAATAGGTAGAGCATGGAGGAATTTTAGGGCAGTAAAAATACTCTGTATGAAACAGTAATGGTAGACACATGCCATTAATCATTTTCCAAACCCATAGAATATAAAACACCAAGAGGGGACCCTAATGCAACCTATGGAGTCTGGGCAATAATGATGTGCCATTGTAGGTTCATTGACTATAATGGACACTGTGGTGCAAGGTGTAGAAAGTGAGCGAGTCTGTGCATGGGTGTAGGGAAAAAAGATGTATGGGAATCTCTTTACTTCCTGCTCAGTTTTGCTGGGACCTGCTCTAAAAAATAAAGCCTTTTAAAGAAAAACACTTACATGGTAAGTTTATAAAAATGTATATTGTAATATTTGGATACTATACATAAGTGAAAACATCTCAAAGTATTAGAGTCATTCAGAGTGAGCTAACAACCAGGTCTGAAGCTCAAAAAGAGTCACTGAAGTGGGAATGAGGAAGATGTGATAGGCTTTGTGCCTTCTGAATACATAAAGTAAGAACCAACTATGCCCCAGGGCCTCTTCTAGGTGCTGGAGATACAAGGGTGAACAAAGCCCCTGTGCCCATGGAATTTATATTCCAGATAAGGAGACAGCCAATGTATAACAAACTGTTGAGTGCCCTGTCAGGTATTGTTAGGAGCCATGGATAAAGCAGCATAAGGGGCTCGTGAGTTGTTGGCCCGAGAGGAGAGTTGCTCTCATACCCATAGGGCAGGTGGGGAAGTGCCCCTTTAAGTCTAGGCACGAATGAAATGAGGGGCAGAGCAAACAGCTCAAGGACAGCTGTGGGCAAGTGAGAGGTGGATAGGGAATGAGCTCAGATACCCTGGTCAGGTAGAGCCTCGTGGGTAATCTTAGTAAAGCTTTAGATTTTATCCAAAGGATGATATGAAGTCACAAGGATCTGTAGCAGGGGAGGAACATCATCTGATTTATGCTCTAGAAGAACCTTTCTGGCTATGTGCGGAGAATAGATTTAATGAGGCAAGAATGGTGACAGGAAGTTCAGCTGAGAGCCGGGGCATCAATTCAGGTGAAAGATGAGGGGCATCTCAACTAGGGCGGGGCAGCAGAGGTGGTGGAAAGCACCACCTCTATTTTTTTGAAGGAAGAATCAAAAAGGCTTTCTCTTAAATTCAATACATGTGAGAGAAAGAGAAGATGAAAGGATGAATCTAAGAATTTTGGCCTGAGCAGCTGAGTAAATGCTACGTAACTATTTACTAAATTGGAGAACACAAGAAGCCTAATGTAACCTCACATTTGTGTAACACCATGCAAGTGATAAAGCACTTCTACATGTAATGTAAGCTGAGCTTTTCTCAACAATCTCATGGGATATGGTATTGCTATCAACACTTTACAGTTGAAGAGAGTGAGACCTAAAAAATCTTAAAATGACTGTCACACGGACATAGAGTCTCCTCTTGAAACATTTCCCAAAGCTAAGAGGTTTAATAACCAGATGTATGTTTCTTGCTCATGTCACATCTGACTTGAGTCTCCTAGCTCTCTTGAGTGGCTCTCCTTGAGGCTGGCTCCTGGGAATCTGGGCTCTTTCATTACGGGTCTCTGCCATCTTGGAGTCCTTTGTGTCCCGTGGCATGGACAGGAAGTGAAGTCGTGGTCTAGGCTTAAATCTATCAACCAAAAGAAGTCACATGACGCCTCCTAGATACAAGAGAGCTGGGAAGTGGATTTCTGCTGTGTGTCCAGAGGAAAATGAAAACAGTATGCACTAAGTGGAAAAGCAACCAAACATCCTAAAGTGATGAGGCTGGCCTCACCTTGCAAAAGTAGGAGAGAACCGGAAACCAACACTGTCAACCAAGGTATGACTCTTTCAGCCTCCAGAAAGGAATGGAAAGTTCGGTATCCCTTCATCTCTTGGGCCTGTATGAAGAAGGGAAGTCAGTGGACCAGGGAGGACAGCACATGGAGATGGAGGAGCCAGAACTCCTGCAGACGGAGTAATCAAGGGAAAGCCAGGGGACTCTCTAGATTGTACCAGACGTGGAATGGTGAGGGTGTTGGAAGTCTTCAGAGATCTTCAACTTCCCCACACGAATGGTGATGAGATATCAGCTTTTAGATAAGCCATTTGTTATATAATTCCCAGTGAGGGAAAATGTGACAACTCCACCACCAGGTCAGAGATTTTGCTTTGCCTGTGGGGTCCTCATTGCCAGGAAAATGTCATTCCATGACAATTGAATTTGACAGGCAGACAGCGTCTCGGAGAAAGTCGGGCTTTCATGGACTGTGTGAAGAGAAGACCTAAAATACAAATATCCTCTCCCGTGAGTAATAGCTAGAAGCTCCTTCCAGGCCATCGGGAACAAACCAGCCCTGGATGTCTTTACAAAGCCCTTTTTTAGGTTAAAGAAGAAAAAAGCAGTGATGTGCAGACTGAATGTGGGAAGTAGCCAGGAGCTTAATGGTTGGAGGCAGCGTGTCCCACGGACAAGCCTGCAGGCGAGGGGCAGATGGCTGGCCTCTGACTCTCCTCTCACTAGACAACTTGGTGTTCATCATTTAGCCTCATCTGCAGGGGGGCCAGTGACTGTGCCTACATTGTAGGGTCCTTGTGCTGTGGAAGAAAGTGGTCGGCGCAGTGCTGGGTGTGGGGATGGAGTCCGTTTGCGGACCTTTGTCACCTCGAGGGGGTTTTACCCAGATGCCCAGATTCCTGGGCATTCCAAGGCATGCCCTCAGAAGCCCGCAGCCCCAGCTCCTCAGATGGCTGCATCTTTTTCTTTGATTGTCTTAGATTTAAGCATTCTGCTGTAAGCTTTCTTGAACAAAGGGGTCTTCCACAGTTAAAAGTAATAGCTGGAGAACTGCTGACCCATTTAGAGCGATGTGGGACACTAGATGACCCAAAAAGCCTTCCTACTGCAAACACCTGGGAAATGTAGATGGCATGTAAAAAGCATCAGAAATGTACAGCAGAGTGTGTAAGAAAGTGAGGGACATAATCAACACCAGAAAGAGCGAGCATGTGAGCAGGGGGTGGGTGAGGTGGGGCGGTGTGCTGGGGAGCAGAGGGCCAGAAGGAGACCAGCTCATCCTGATAATCCAGGCGCTTGGGTGTTCATGCCCAGATGGGAACACAAGACCAAGGACATGTGTCCTTCACAAGGAAATAGCCACACGTGAAACAGCTCCAATAATCAATGACATACTGAGCCACAAAACAAGTCTCAGCAAAGGCTCAACAGCTGATATCACATAGACTATGCTCTCTTACCCCAGTGAGTTTTAATTAGTCATAATAACATCACCCAAAGCAACTCATGCATTTGCAAATTTAAAAACACACTTGCAAATAACTTGTGTGTCAAAGAAGAGATCATATTGGAAATTCAAAAATATTTAGAATGGAATGAAAGGTAAACATCTCTATGCATGGGAAACAGCTAAAATGGTATTTTGAGAGCAATGCTATAGCTTTAAATGCTTATATTAAGAAAGAGGAGGAGGATCAAGAAGAAGAAAGATGAAAACAATGAGCTCAATATTCAATTTGAGGAATTAGAAAAATAAAATAGAGTAATATAGAAAATCTACAGAAGGTAGAAATATATACATGATAATAATAAGACTAAAAATTGATACAATGGGAAACAAATAGTATAAACAAACCAAAAGCTGACTCTCTGAAAAGACTAGTTAAAAAAGCAAATCTTCAGGTGAGGTTTATCCAGGAAAAAAAAGAGAGAGAGAGAGAGAAGATAGTCGTAATAAAATAAAAAAAAAAAAAAAAAAATGAAGACAAGGTCATAACTACAGAGGCAGTAGAGGGTTTTGTTTTTTTTTTAAACACCATATGACAACAGTTTTAGGACAATAAATTTGAAAATTTACCTAAAATGAACAATGTCCTAGAAAAATATAATTCACTAAAACTGAATCAAGAAGAGATTTTAAAAATCCTGAATACAATGCCAAAGTTATGGGTTGAATTGTATCCCCCTAAAAAGATATATTTAAGTCCTAAGCCCTGGTGCCTAAGAACGGACCCTTCTTTGGAAAATTGGTCTTTAAGGATGTAGTTAAGAGGAGGTTATGCTGAAGCAGGGCAGGCCCCTAATCTGGTGTGACTGGTATTCTTTCAAGAAGATGGCCATGTGAAGACACAGAGACCCAGGGAGGACAGCACATGAAGATGGAGGTAGACACTGAATAGACAGGCCAAGGAACAAGGATCACAGGTCATCACCAAAACCCAGGAGAGAGGCACATAAGAAATTCTTCCTCGGAGCCTCCAGAAAGAACTGACTCTACCAACACCTTGATTTCAGATTTCTGGCCTCCACCTCTATGAGAAAATAAATTTCTGTAGTTTTGAAGTGCTCCATTGGTGTTACTTTGTTACAGCAACCCTAGAAAACTAAAACAACCAACAACCTGGGCGCCTGGGTGGCTCAGTTGGTTAAGTGTCTGACTTTGGGTCAGGTATGATCCCAGGGTCCTGGGATCGAGTCCCATGTCCCCCCCTCAACAGGGAGCCTGCTTGTCCCTTTGCCCCTCCCCCATTCATGTTCTCTCTCTCTCTCTTCTCTCTCTCAGATAAATAAAACCTTTTAAAGAAAAAAGAAAGAAAACAACCAATAACCATTAGAGGATTGAAATGACAGTGACAGTTTAAAATATACATGCGCACGTACACACACACAGAGTGATCCCTGTCTGGCTGCTGGGCATATAGATGAATAAAGTGAGGAGGCCCTGAGAGGTTTCCCATCCCGAATCCTCAGCAAGGTGGCGGTGGTGATGCGTGGAGTGGCAGTGTGGGCATTCGGAGAGTAAACCCATCCCGAGCACTCCCGTGACACCATACTCTGAATTGCACTCTTTATAATAAGCTCATCTTTTCTTCCCAGGTGCATCACCATGATGTTAAATTAACTCTCTACCCCAGTGAGACTGTCTTCCAAATCCTCTTTCCTGATGGATCAGGCCAGATACAGTATCCACTGAAGCCCAGGGACGCTCACATTGACACATATTGACACATACGGCGCCTCAAAAGTGGGTGGGTCAGGGCTGGGCTGTGGGTTTTCCTGAGGCCCGCATCCTCTGCAGGGCTCTGCCTTTCCCAGGGACCCCAAGGAGCTGCGTGTGCCTTAACTGTCTTCCAGCTACCCGTCAGGAAACCTGGCTATGCTCATCCTCAGTACAAAACAGAGAGAGTTCACATACATCATTCTGGAAGACAGTGAAGAAAGGTGTGTCCAGGCCCTTATCAACAACTCTGGCCATGCCACCTTCTATGATGAAAACAGAGAAATCTGGTAAGTTTGAGTTGTGAGTCCCAAACACCCTTCCCCACGGAGAGGCAGTGTGGTTAAGGGTTGATCCCCAGTCCGCACAGCCCTCCTCCCTCACTGGGTTAGGTCTCTCTCTCCCTCATTCGCCTGTGAATTTCTTTCTCCGACCCACACATGTTGCACATGGAGAGATGGATATCATGGTGGCAGCAAGGCAGGTCCCTGACCTCAGGGAAGGCACTCTGTCCTTGTCGCCATTGCTTCCACAAGGGTGAAAGAGCAATAATCAGAGACTCACGGTGACCACTTCTCTTGGCTCCATGTTTTCTACACTTGCTGAGGGTCAAGTTGAGAATTACCTGAGAAAAACCCAGTACCCCTCTGTCCCAGGTGCCTCAGAGAGCAGGGTGTGGTCAGGGCTTTGGAGACACATGTATTGTGCACAAAAACCAAACTTCTAAATATTTTGTGATCGCTGAACTTAGTTCTTAAGTTCCCATTTCTGGCCATGGTGGGAAACTTCATCTTACCAAATCAAGGTAGTCTGGCCACTTCAAAATCTTTCTCCATCTTTTTGGGGGTAAGTATTCCTTTTTTTTTTTTTTTTTTCCAAGATTTCCCCCTTCCCTTCCCTACTAAGTGGTCATAGAGTGGGAAATGCCTACCATCTTGCATCAACTTTATACTTCCTTTCTTCTTGATTGTCAAAACCAGATTTATGCTTTTAATTCAAAAAAAATATTTTGATTCTGCCAGCCTTGGTTTTTAAGAATATTTTCTTTCTTTCTTTTTTTTTTTTAAGATTTGTTTATTTGAGAGTGGTGGGGGGAGGGTTGGCTGGGACAGAGGAAGAGCAAGTCTTAAGCAGCGGGGCTTGATCCCACAACCCTGAGACCACGACCTGAAACCAAGAGTCAGACACTTAACCAACTGTGCCGCCCAAGCACCCCTTAAGAATATTTTCTGAAATATTTTTTGTGTTTTATTATTTTTCTGTGTTTTTTGTTTTTTCTTTAATTTTTCTTTTTTTTTTTTTCATTTTTTTTCTTTGAGCTTTTAAAACACTATTTCCTTGTTGACAACTTTGTTCTCAGGGGTATCTGCCCTGCCCTGAGGGCCTTTTGTATAGAAACATGTCTGAAAGGTGCAGGAAGCACCAGGTAGCCGGTGGAGGCAAGAAACTCAGCCAATTATCTCAAATAGTATCGCTACATTCTGTGGGGCCTCTTCTCCATAATGGCACTTACTTTTAGGGCCAGAAGAGAACTTAGGGAAATCTAGGAACTACTTTTATTTTCTTAGAGGATATAAGTGACTTACCCAGAGTCATACATAAAATTACAGGCAAAAGAGGCACCTGGGTGGCTCAGTCAGTTAAGCATCAGCCTTTGGCTCAGGTCATGATCCCAGGGTCTTGGGATCAAGCCCCGCATCGGGCTCCCTGCTCGGCGGGGAGTCTGCTTCTCCCTCTGCCTTGCCCCTGCACGCGTGCGCGCTCTCGCTCTCTCTCTCTCTCAAATAAATAAATAAATCTTTAAAAAAAATTAAGGGCCAAAAGTTTTATGACATTGGACTTAGCCTAAAATAAAGCACTTAAAAAAAATTTCTCAAATAAGGCATACAAGAGATATCCCATCTTACCCCTGAATCTCAACCCATCAAAACCCAAGGAGAAGAATGATGCTCCGACTGGGGAAGGGCTGACCCCCACCTTCCAGATTCCCCTTCTGTCGGTCTGGTGTGGGGCCTGGAGATCTACGTTCTTTAAAAGCTTCCCAGGTGTTTGTGCAGGTCAGCGGGGGTGGGAACCCAGGCCAGGAGGAAAGAGAAAGGGAAGGAGGCAGGGACGGCGGCAGGCCTGCATTCACCCCAGGGAAGGCTCTGCCCTTTGCACACAGGCCAAGCCCCATGCTTGCCTGATCCTTTCTCGGTCTAGGTTGAGCCTGAGCCAAAACCTGGGCTACTACTTCCCCAAAGGCAAACACCAGAAGGCCTGGAACTGGTGGGATCTGAGCCTCCACGTCCATGCGCCCCCTTTCCAGTCCATCTCCTTGAAAATCAACCGGTACATCAAGGTACAAATAAGGAGCCAGGATAAGATCGCTTTCTGCTTCAGCCACCAAAAGAAGCACATCTGCTTAAACGTGGGCACCAAGTACAAGGTAAGGTCTCAACTCCCTCTGCCAGGCAGATGCCCACTGGGCCATGCCACGGGCCTCTCTCTGGGCCATGTTCTGCATCACTGCTACCCAGAGAGAGACACGGCCACCTTCATTGACCTGACGCTTGACAGAGGCATTCATTTACCATTCGAGCACCTCAAGACCCCGAGCACCTCGAGATGTGGAGCTGAGGAAACAGACAGCTTCAAAAAGCCCAGCCGCAAGCCAGGCCAAAAAATCAAAGACGTCAACATACGCTTTCTCACCTGATGCTCACATCAGCCTTGTCAGTAGGCAGGGACAGAAACCAGGGGGAAATCTGTGTCCCCAGGCCTGCCGTTGGTGTCCTCTTCTCTCCTCCCCCAACACACTCATCTCCGAGTAAAGGAGCACCTGGAAGTTCAGGGGGCTCTGCCTGGGCTGGGCAGGAAAGTAGCAAAGATGTGTTCACGTCCTAGGGCTGCCGTGACTAATGACCGCAACCTGGCTGGCTTAAACAGAAACTCTCGCATCTCTGGAGGCTTGAAGTCTGAACTCCAGGTGTCAGCAGGGCCACACTCCCTCCAAAGGGCTCTGGGGAGAATCCTTCCTTGCCTCTCCCAGCTTCTGGGGTCCCTAGGCGTCCGTTGGCTCGTGGCAGCGTCGCTCCGACCTTCTGCCTTCACGCAGCTTTCTTCTCTGTGTCTCCGTGTGTCCAGTGTCCCCCTCCTTTCTCTTATAAGGACACCAGACAGCGGATTTAGGGCCCACCCTAAGTCCAGGATGACCTCATCCTGAGATCCTTCACTTAATTACATCTGCAAAAACCCTCTCTTCAACCCCCTACAAATGGGGAGTCTGCACCTGGGAGTTCTGTGAGTGGGCAAGAAGGTGGGCTCCTGAGACCCTTCCCTAGGCCCAGAGTTCAGGAGAGGAATAGGGAGTCCTTGGTCGCCCGCTGAGACCCACACAAGACCCTGCTCCTGCTTTGGCTCCTCGGAAGGCTCTGTTTACAGTCCCACCAGAGAGACATTCGAGGTCTCTGAAAGTAGGACTGCCACTTGGGGAGACAGACAGACAGACAGATGTGTCTGGGAAACAGACATGTTTCCTGGGAGGTGAGCAGAGAAGTAGGTTGATGGAGGAAGCAACCAAACAGCAGACTCAGGCAAAATTACACCATATGAAATTCTGGAAAGGAGAGGAGGGAACGTGCTAGGTTTAGCTTGCCCAGCACGGAGGTGTTTTCCGGGACACAGGATTCTGAGTGCTCAAACTGGGAAAGTTCCAAGCAGATCTGGACAGCTGGTCCCCTGGCCTGGCAAGGCCTGCCATTTTATATCCCGAATAATCACGTCCCAACCTCCTTACCTACCCCGGATTTCCCAGAGCAGCCAACCCAGTAGAGAGGAGCCATGTACGTACACGGTACCATCCGCTGGTCACCCCCCGCACAGCGGTGACGAGCTAAGGGAGCAGCTGGGGGTAGAGAGGGTACAAGGACCTGGGCCCCTGGGCTTTGGATGACGGTGGGGTCCCACTGATGGAGGGGGCCAGGAAAGGAAGCCAGTGGCCAGGAAGGGCAGGTGAGGGCTGGTACAGGCAGAAACCCCAGGAGGCCTGGCAGCCCCAGGAGCTGGGCCAGTGCAAGGGGGGGGGGGGGGGGGGGGGGTGGCAAACGAAGCAAATAGCACACATGTGACCGACTAGTCAGCAGGTCCACCGAGGCCGGGCAGCCAGGGCACCCTAGGAAGAACATACTAGCCCTCCTCTTCCTCTGAGACACGAGGCCGACCTCATGCACTTTCTGTGCCCATTATTGTCTGTGAAATGGACACCACCTTGTTGTAAGGCTTAAATAAGATCCTTGGGTGAAAGCGTTTCATAAGCTGGATACCTCACCGAAATAGAACATCCTGGTATGATCCTTCATTATTTCTTCCTCCAGGAGACCTTTTGTTCAGCCTCTGTAGGCTGCAAACCAAGGCAGAAGTCGGCCTAGAGGTGGCTTCCCTGGGGCAGTGCCTCATCCCAGCAAAACCCAGACACACTCCAGGGGAGGCCGAGCTGGAAGTGGGACAGACAGGCAGACGCTGTGGACAGTTTCCCGGCTGTGATAGAGCTCCAGTCTCCCCAACCCTGCTCCCATGGTGGGAATTCATGGGGAGGAGCCAGACACCCCTAGAAAGGCACAGCCTTGGTAAGGCAGGCCACACAAGGGCCCAGGAGCTGGTTGGGGTCATTGGTTTGGGGTCAGGCTGGAGGGTGGCCTCAGCCCACGTCTCTGTAGCTGTGTGGTCGCAGGTGGGGGCCAAATGAGGGAAGCATTGCTGGTGACAAGACTAGGAGCACAGATCTGCCCTGGAGTGAGTTTCCAGGGGAGACCCGGTCCTGGTCCAAGGGGCCTAATCCTGGGGTGGAAAGCACGGTGTCTGGACAGCATTTGTCCTCACCTAGCCTTCTGTGAATTCCCACAGTTCCTAACCCCGGAGGTGCTGAGTGAAATGAAGCAGAAGGCCATCCTGGAGGTAGAATTTGGTTCAACAGCTCGGAAGATGCAGGTCCTCCTGGGGAAAATGAGTAGAATCCTGAATTTCCTGACCATCCCTGATTTGGAAAACTTCATAGAGGCTGCCAGGATCTTGCGAACCGACAACCTGGAGCGCAAGGAGAACTCTTACTTCCAAGAGTAGGGCAGTCACCACATTGTGCCAGGGCCTTCTCCAGCCACCATGAACTGTCTCGGCAGAGTTATCAGGAGCGCCAAGGAAAACCCCAGAGCCCTATGTATGTCTCTTGAGAGTTGATTTGTCGTTTGGGACTTATCACAGCTCCTTGGTTTGAAAAAAGAATCTGTGGCTGGGCACAGAAAAACCCTCACCCGACAGCACGGAGCAGGTTGTTTCGGTAGGCAATACCCATCAACCCCTGTCCTGCCTGCCCCCACTGGTCACTTGAATGCAGTCCTTTTGCAGCCTTCCCGTACTTGGGTTGACTCAGGACACACCCGGTCTCAAAGCGTACCTCTGCCCGTTGTTGGCTATGCGACCCTGGGCAAGTAGCTTTATGCCTCAGTTTCCTTGTCAGCCAAATGGGTCTAGATATCCCCAGAGGTTCTCACTAACCCTAAATCGTCACAAACACCCCTCTGCCACCACTGCCAAGGCCGAAGGAGACCCAGACAGCGAACCAACGCCAGATTGCTGCAGGTCCCCTAACCCAGGAGCTGGTCAGGAGCCTGAAGGGACACACATTCAAACCCCCTCCACTAGCTGGGACACTTCTGCTCACTGGTAACAGTCACTCATTCAAGTAGGTAAAGCAAAATGGGAATGAGTCATCTGGACGGAAGGTGCAGTGGGTCTGAGAAAAGGATCAGAGCATGGGAAGCCCCCAGAAGCCAGAGGACTTCTGTCCTCATCTCTGTGACAGTCTTCTTGTCCTGAAGACATGTTGTCTATGCGCCTCACTTCACGAGGCTCTGCCTCCCAATCTCTCTCAAAAGCCCCCAGAGGTCCCTGATCAGGAGGCCACTCTTGGTCCAGCCCCACGTGGTAGGGAGGGTGGGGTTATGTCTTGATGCCCGTGCACAGGGATGGGCGGGAGTTTCTAGAAAAGGGGGACTCAGGAAGTGGGCAGCCCCCTACAGTGTGCCTCTTCTACATCCCGGGACACGGCCACTTTCCGGGATGACCTCCACTGCAGCCTAAACCAAGCCGGGATAGGAAACCCCTTCCTCCCAGCCAGCCTGGCAACTGGCCATTCCCTGCCACGACAATGACACCAGAGACCCCCTTCGCGGCCCTGCCCCTTGCTGATCTCACACGGCCTGCCAGCAACCTTCACCGACGTAATCATGGCCCCAAGCCACGACAGCCCAGCAGCTGAGGCAGCGCTGGAGGTGGGCAGAGGTGGGCAGTGGGGGGCAGATGTGGTCACGCCCACTATTTGCCACATTGCTGGCCGATGGTACCCTCAGCTAGAACAACAGTCCCTGTGGCGCAAGGCAATGAGCCCTAAATGACACAGACGACCGCCGGAGCAGCCTCCCCCTCCCAAGCCCATGTCAGAGTCTCAGTAGGCCCTGTTTGGTCCGCACTCGTGCCGAGGGCCTAGAAGCCCTTTTTTCTTACCCGCCACGAGAAGCAGAAGCTTCCAGGTTGGTCCCAGCAACAAACAAGTTCCCCCCAAGCTTGCGGCTGGCTCAGAGCCAGCGCTCATGTCTCCTCCAGGACTGAAGGACCAGCCGGGCCTGGCTCGGGGTCCTGGCACCACGGCGTGCTCGCTGCGCAAACTCGGGCACCGTGGTGAGCCCGTGTCCTCCCCTGGCACAGGAGGGCCATCCTGGAGCTCGCCTCCCACGGTTACACACTGGGAGTTAAAGTAGCGTCGATAAAGCACTGCGCGCCGAGCTTCCTGAGCGGACTCTCAGACCATCAGCCCGCTCCCCTCCCGGGGAGTCCTCCTTGCACGGACCCGAAATCGTTCTTCCACTCACGCAGAGCCTGTCAACAGGCGGCTGCGCAGAGGTGTTCTGTTTGGTCAGCCCCGTTTGAAAATCTTTTGTTGCCGACATTTAAAGGCCCAGAGATTTCACATAGAGGCACGGGGTTCCAGGTCCCCTGGGACCCGCAGCTCTGTGCCAGGGTCGCCAGAGACTGGACAGAATCACACAGGAATCAGGGACTGTTCTCACAAGGGAAAGCCGATCACCTCACAGACCGGGAAGGAAATAAAGCCGCCAACCAGATGGCCAGGAACTGCACAGATCTAGATCCCCCCCACTCCGTACGTTTGCTGGAGGCCCCACACCGGGTGCCGTCCACAGCAGAAACTTACTGTCAGGCTTCCGGAGCTTGGAGGTCCGAGATCCAGGGCTTCCCTCTGGAGGCGCGAGGGGAGCGTGTGTTCCGGGCCCCGGCCGCTTCTGGTGGGCCCTGGGCTTGAGGCAGACCTCGCCAGGCCTTCTCCCTGCGTGTGTGTCTCTGAGTCACAGTCCCCCTTTTTATATGGACACCAGTCACATTGGAGGGGGTATGGCCTCATCTTGACTACATCAGCAACAACTGATTTCCAAATAAGGTCACACTTCCAGGCCCTGGGGGTTAGGACGCCAACATAGGAATGTGGGGGGTGGGGGCATGTAATTCAACCTGTAACACTCTCTGCCTCCCGTCCTGGGCCCTTCCCAGGTCCTCACCTTCCTGAGGGGACAAATTCTGACTGACCACCATTCTATCTTCAATGACTTGGCAGGAAAAGGTGCTTCTCCTGGAAATGAAAACGAACGAAGTTGGGCTGTTTATGAATACCAACCTGTTCAGTTACACACAAGGGTTCCCTGATGGGTAACAATTGGTGACTGCCCCAAGGCAAATGGAGCCTCGTGCAGTGCCCACAAAATTACTAATGAATTCAGTAACTAATTAGGCCATGCAACAAATACACACTGAGCTTCCGCCATGTGCTCAAGGTGCCCCTGGGGAGAATAGGCTGGGGCTCAGAGAAGCGAGCGATAGCAAAACAAAGCAACTGTGGCTTTGTGGAGGAGCACAGCACAGCAGAGCCCCCTGGGTGAGAGGGAAGGGTCACGGAGTGAAGAGTGGGGGTGAGGGCGCGGGCTGGGAGTACCCAGGAGGGAACGAAGAACCTCCAAGAGCCCCCACCAGCACCAAGGCCAAGGATGGAACCGTGGCCCGCTGACTGGGGGCGGGGGGGGGGGGGGGGGGGGGGGGGGGGCGGGATTTCATTGGAGTGCTGGGGAGCCGCCAACTTCCTACTTGGATGGCAGGAGAACTCACTACAGAGCCCCCCACCCTGCCACAGCGGCCATGTAGAAGGAAAAAGAGACATACTAGCAACAGGAGGCCCCTTTCCCCCGTGCCGTGCAGTGTACCTCCAGCACCCTACAAAGCCTAAGTCTGCACCCGCAGGCAAAGGAGAAATGTTCTCTGGGTCTAGCTCCAGAGTCTCCAAGGAGGGCCCAAAAAGGTGGATTTGGAGCTACGAGGCTGTAAATCGGTAACTAGCGCAGAGACCGTCCTCCCGAGCCTGCCCGAGATGAACGCGGTGGTGGTGACGCTCAGTCCAGGACCTGCCACAGCAGAGTCCGCACCAACGCCTTCTGCGTTCAAGAAATATCTACATCGGTGATACTTCCTGCGCTTATCCCTCTGTTTCTCTAGCCTCTGGTCTGTCCCCCCACCCCCACCCCGGTGACAAAGCCCTTTCCTGCCCAAGCGAGACAGTGACGAAGCCTGGCACGTGCACTCATGGACCCGGACCGACGCGGAGGGTGAGCAGTGAGGAGCCGAGACCAGATGCACAGATGCGTGGGGGTCCCACGGGCCATCAGAGGACGGACAAGCTGGGGGACGAGCGGCCACGGGGAGAGAAGTGCTCCAGAGAGGAAGCAATGAAGTTCCTCCTTGCTGAGAAGCAACATTCTCTTACCAATGCACTGAGGTTTCTCTACCAAACGGCCCCCTTTTAAAAACGAAGGTTGACTATTCTTTCTTGCAAGGTAATAAATAGCAGAAGAAAATTTAAAGATAGGGGATTGTTAAACCAGGGTGAAAATACAAAGTCGTTTTTATTGCTACTTCCGTAACATTAAATTTCAACACAACTCTGTGCTGACCGTACTCAGGAAATTGGCAGTTTTGCAAACAAAGACAAATTAAATTACCTTTCAACTAACGAAGCATTAAGAGGCTTCAAAAATGTCTTCCCACAATAATTATCTTACCAAAAAATCCACACGGTACAAGTGAACAGACTGGTGGAGTGTACCAATGTCCATATTCTGCTTGTGATAATGTATTCTACTTTCACAGGATGTTACCACTGGGAGAAATCGGGGGAAAGGTACAGAGGGTCTCCCTGTATTCTTACAACCGCATGTGAATCACAAGCTAGCTCAATAAAAATTTCAATTAAAAAATTATTTTTTAAAAAGAATCCATACACACAACAGACACGTGAGGACAAAGTAGGAAGCAAAAATCTTTATTTTTTAAAAAATTCACATTTATTAAAAACAGCAATTTCTAGCCAAATAATATAAAGCATTTTAAATTATTTGAAAGTATGTACATGTTTTGTATAAGTAAACACTTGAAACTGTACAGATTTTAAACAAATATTCATTTAGCCAACAAGTTGGATCACTATCACCTACTCAGCACTTTGTAAGATGTTTGAGTGTTTCAGAAAGAAAAGATTCAAAACACAGGGATGAGTGCCATCAAATATTTTTATCCTTAAGAATGCAGCCTGCTCTGTACATCCAATTAAATCAGTCACAATACTATACAATAATCATGCCCTCATTTCTTTGGAAAGGCTATTAAAAAAATCAAATGTACATATAATACAGAAAACAGGATATTTTACAGTTTATTTCATTAAACAGTTTATGTATTTAAAATAGTAAGTGGAAGTAAATACAATCTTCCTGATTCATTCATTTCATGTCAAAGAATGAATATGGGCCCTCTTTCCCTTCTACCTTCCCAAAATAGACTATTAAGCTCTCTCAAGCCACATTCATCACCAATTTAAATGGGAGTTGAGAAACAAGTGACCTGTTTAAAGTGACAGACATCAGGATATATAACCTATCTACACACTGCAAGAGGCTGCTGCAAGGGGACGAGTCCTGTAGAATGAGGTCCGCTGGCTACATTCCAGAACCCTCTTCAGTGTTCCATCTCTGGATAGTGTTTGAGTAACTCAAAATTCCTTTTGAACCAAAAAGCAGCTTATGTGAGGCGAAACCAATCCACTCAGGAGATAGTTTTTTGTGGGCAAACTCATAGATGTCCATAATTTATCTGATGATTCCCTGATATAATATGGTAGATTTTAAGGGGTGGGCCATCTTCATCCTCCTCGTCTTTGTTAGTTAAATGTATCCTGCCGTGACAGGGCTAGAGCCCCACGACATTGGTACACAGCACAGCCAATGAACAAATACACGGGACATGAAAGTGTCCACTGTTCAAAGAACTACTAAAACCGAAGGCAGTGCAGAGAAAGCTGGTAACCCTAACCTTCCTGCATGAGATACACTATTGAGCAGGCTGCCTCCTCTCCCTTACGGGCCAGATTTAAGACATCTTAATTGGTGCTTCCCACTCACAAACACGGACTACTGTACCATGAAGATTCTCATCAAAGATACTGCACACATCTATTATGAGGAGGCTCCAGCCCGTGTTTGAATGTTCTGCACCTAAGCAATTCAAGGAGTACAGACGCTGGGACCTTACACAGGCTTCTTGCACCTTGAAACTACCTCACATCAAACACACAGAAAAGAGAACACCCCAAATTCCCAGGAAAGCAGAACGTGTTCTCAGATGCACCCAATCTACTCCAAACAAAACTTCAAAGTGACAGGAGAAACATTACATTAAATAGAGTGCAGAAGTAAGATTTCTGGAAGTAAAAAAGAGCCGCCGTGGAATCTCTGTGGCTCAAAGTGTTGCAGTGTTTCACGCTTTAACAAACCCTCCTCGTAGAAGCTTTCTAATTAACAGTCCTTCTGTAAAGTTCTTCTTCACACTACTTATTGTAACCTAGTTTCAAATTGCACATCTTTTGCTAAGAACCATTTCCCTGTGTGCCCACCATAGCTATCTCTAAAAAACTCACATTTCTCGTGACCTTTTCAAGGCGGCAGTTCTCACGCTCCCAGATTAATCTTTGGCATTTTGATGTTTTTAAAAGGGAAACACCAATCTTCCAAACACTTGGCTTGTATTTCATTCTGCAGTCAGCACTGAGCAGCACGCCTGTGTGGTTCTCGGGGACACCCCCACATCCGGTTCCTCGGCGTCCTTCAGGCTGCCAGACTTCCCAGCCCGCTCGGACCGCACAGACACTGACGTGCACAGCCCGGCCGGCCCGGTTATTTAGAAACGGACAGTAGGAGGTTCAGCTGAAAAGCAAAGTGAAAGGCTATGTTAGTTCTGCAGTGGAATACCAATCCTCAAACACAGAATGACAGAAAAAGTCTAAGATTTTTAAGAAGCCAAATGGACACAGCTGGACCTGCAATGCTGGTGTGATTCGCGAAGCGGCCGCTGGGCGGCGGGCTTTGTGGCAGGTCTGGGAGGGGGTCACACTCTATCACTGAATCGAGGCCCTCAACTTATTTAGAATCCAATGAAAATGACAGGAGGGGGGAAAAAAAAACCCTACATACCAACCCTGACAAGGGATAGAAATAGATCTAAATCATCAATTTCACCCTTCTCTGCGCAGAGTGTGTTGTGGGAAGAACTGTGTGTAAGATGAATTCCTTGAATGACCACTTTAAAGGCAAAAGAACAGGCGTGAGGAGTGAATTTCAGCTCACACGCTAACTCTGACTGAGCCCTAGAGCACCCTGCCCACTCTATAGAGGAGGGCGGGACACAGAGCCGGCCCCCAGGAGAAGCGGAGAAACCCACCATGGGACAGGGAAGGGAACTGCAGTCTCCACACGGCCAATCTGGCACCCGAGCCCTAGAAGACATGCGGTTAAATGAACCTGGCAGTGAACCCTTCTACACAGTACGAACTGTTTTGGTAATCAAAATAATAATGGCCCCCTACACTCTTCTATAAATTTGTACTCCCAGGGAAAGGAACACACCATCACCTCTGTGTTTTTCCTGCCAAAAATACAAAACCTCAGTCTAATCATGATGAAACAGACAACACCAAGTTGCACAGAATGATGGTCTCAATCAGTGTTTTTCAAACGAGGCTGCAACCCACTGGTACATCATGAGAACAATGCAGTGGTTCATCAAATGAATAGGGAAGAGAGGCAGAGCAAAGCAATTTCAGTTGTACATAATGTGAGTGATTACTGTCAAATTTTAAGTTACAAACATACACACACACACACACTAAAACATGTATCTTGCTAGCAGGAGTCCAGCAGGAGCCCAGGAACCCTGCATGTTCTTGGCAAGCTCACCTGGCTACTCCACATCTACACTCTTGCAACTGACTATATATAACTGGAGAAAAAATAGACAACCATGCTCTCTTGGATTCATAACCACTGAACTCAACTGAGCCTTGCTCCCCAAATCTTTAGTGCCCCCTCCCTTTTAGTGCTAACCGTCTTCCTGTTTCACTCACAAGCATGAAGCAATCAGATGAGAGCTTCCATCGTCCTATCGTGTCCACCGCCTCCCCACGTGTGTGCCCGAACACTGGGCTTTCTTTCCTTCTGCGACTGAGCACCCCCACCCCCATGCACCTAACGAAGGCTCCACCCTCCAACTGTTCCTGAGATTCCATCCCCGCTTTGCTACTCCAGGACATCTTTCCAGCATCAATTTTTCCCTCTCTCTGGATCCTCTTCATGAATATAAAAACATGCATTTTCCTCTATCTTTAAAAGGAAAAAAAAAAAAAAAGGAAAGATAACCCAATCACAAATTAAGTTATTTATAGGACAAAGGAAGGAAAAGGCTGGAGGGGACTGAAAGGGAAGCAAGACACCTCCAATTCTACCTTGTTCTAGAATTCTGACTTGAGAACCAGGTTAATATTTTATATAATAAAAAAAACAAAATTATATCAAAATGATGGGGGAAAAAAATTTCTAAACATTGAAACAAACCTAACTATATTATCAAGTTAGTGGTATAATCACATAGAATATAATTACTTCAAGTGACTTATAAAAAAAAAGTATTTTAACTACAATCCTGGAACCACAGACACATCTTTTTAAAATATGGACCCATCTAGGGGCACTTGGGTGGCTCAGATTGTTAAGCATCTGCCTTCGGCTCAGGTCATGATCCCAGCGTTCTGGGATCAAGCCCCATGTCTGGCTCCTGGCTCCTGGCTCCTGGCTCGGTGGGGAGCCTGCTTCTCCCTCGCCCTCTGCCTCTCCCCTGCTCATGCTCTCTCTCTATCTCTCTGTCTCAAATGAATAAATAAAATCTTTAAAAAAAAAAAAAAAGAAAGAAAATGAACTCATTTAAAAAATACATATATATGACCCATCTATCCATACAAAGGAATATATAAAGCCATAAAAAAGAATAAAGTTCTGATACATGCTACAACATGGAAGGGCCTTAAAAACATTTTGATAAGAGAAAGAAGCCAGTCATAAAAGGCCATGTATTGTATGATTCCATTTATTTTATTTTATTTTTTTAAAGATTTTATTTATTTGACAGAGAGAGCAGGAAGTGGGAGAGAGAGAAGCAGGCTTCCCACAAAGCAGAGAGCCCTATGCGGGGCTCGATCCCAGGACCCTGGGATCATGAGCTGAGCTGAAGGCAGACACTTAACTGACTGAGCCACCCAGGCGCCCCTGTATTATTCCATTTAATGAAATATCCAGAATGGACAAATCCATAGAGACAAAAGGTAAATTATAGAAGATGGAGGAATGGGGAATCTGCTAATGGCTATGAGGTTTCTTTTGGGGGGACATGAAAATGTTCTGGAATTAGATGGTGGTGATGTTGCACAACTTAGTGAACATACTAAAAACCAATGAACTGTCCACTTTAAAAGGGTGAATTTTATGGCATATGAGTTCTATCTCAATAAAAAAAAAAAAAAAAGACCCCATTTCCCTTCCAGCTACACCTTTTCTCTCCCAATGTGGTAAAACTCCCAAAAGACTCACCCATACTCAATGCCTCCAGTCCCTTCCCCAACTCTCCACCCTCTCTGATCAGGCTCCCATACCTTACTACTCTCTCCCACACCCTCCAGTCCTTACATATATAAAACTCCTAAGCTATACCAAACTTAAAACCAGAAATAAAATACCCACCATAGCACCAGCCTACTCCTAATACATAATATGTGCTCAATAAAAACTTGCTGGCTGAACTGAATACATGAATGATAAATACAGACCTAGCTCTGTATTTAGTTTTTCAAACTTAGGAAGAAGAGAGAAAACAGAAACACTTCTAACATCAAATCCCTAAAGTAACTTTTTTTCATGTGAAATGTGGGCCTCTTATCATGCATACTGCAAGTAAAATTACTCAGCATCGTAAACACCATTACTTGAACTTTTCACAGATAGTTCATTCGTGTTAAACACAGCAATTTTCAATATCAGAAAGGATTTTAAAAAGCAATTAAAAATTATAAAGTCATCTCTAAAAATGTGAGACAGCAATTCAAAGTTTGAATTATTGCTCATCAGGATAAAATTATGTACAATTTTTAAAATTAAAATTAAAAACATGGTTACTCAAAGACATTACCTACTCAAGTAAAATAACAAAGAGGAATAAAAGTACAAGGATCTTCAGATGATGGATTACCTGTTCCATAGAAGGACAAGCAATGATCTGGACATCTTCAGGGCTAAACTCTTCCTTTAACAAAACATGGAACTTCTGGAAGACTTGCTGAATATTATTCTTAGAAAGAAGAAGAGGCAATCCCATTAAATGAGTCACTAGAAACATATGTGGTCATCTTAAACATGAAACATTAAGATTGTTAAATCTTTTTTTAAGTTTTCATTTAAATTCCAGTTAGTTAACATACAGTGTTATATTAGTTTCAGGTGTACGGTATAGTTATTTAGTACTTCCATACATGACCCTGTGCTCAACACAAAAAGTGCACTCCTTAATCCCATCACCAATCTCACCCATCCCCCACCCACTGCCCCTCTGGTAACCATCAGTTTATTCTCTATAGTTAAGAGTCTGTTTCTTGGTTTGCCTCTCTCTCTCTCTCAGAATGTTAAATCTTAATGATGTTTGCCCAACAAGTGGAGGAAATGTATCTTTCACTGGATTACCAAAGACATATAATTTACACTTAATAATTCACATGCTAGTACAATCCAACTAAGCCTTATCAGATAATACTTCCTGGAAAAGCTAAACTCTAGTAAGCCCCATCCCCCCAGAGAATAGTAAGGCCTTTAGGAGCAATTTCTTACACAAAAGATAATAAAGTTCCCAGACACATAAAACGTACTTTAAAAATCAACCAATGCCTTCGGTAAAGATGTGAGCTCAACAAGAACTGGAAGTTATGAGCACTAAATTTGCTCTGACATTTAATCCCTTGGCAGCCACTGCAAGCCATTTATTTCCACTACTCACCAGTAAAATGAAGCATAATTCCTGAAACGCCGCTTTCTCAAGTATTGGGCCACATTCAATGTTAGGATCTGATGACTTATTTATTTACTAATTTGTACTTTAAGGTCAAAATTACCTTGCTGCCAAAGGTAACATAAAGAACTTAAGACAAAGGCAGGGGTGGATATAATCAGGCCGGTGCTGGTTTTGTAAGCCTCCCAAGAATTACAGTGATTATTAATCAACTTTACTAGAACAGTATACCTACACTTTTAAATGTCTACAGGAAGAGGAAAATGGTAGACAAGGCAAGAAAACCTGAAGAGACTGGACAACATTCAAATAACATATCACGATACTCACCCTAACAGGTTTAAACAAGATGAACTCTGTGTCTTTATTGGATAGGTACAATGACATGCTTCTCAATGTCAGAGGCAGCTTCGCTTTTATTGTCTTGTAGGCACTTGCTACAAGGTCACTGACCTTTGCTGGAAAGAATTAACCTCATTAGTGTTACAAAGAAAAAGAGAAGAAACACTTCCATTTTTATTCAGAGGGGAATAAATGGAGAGAAAAAAACGGCAGAAGAAAGGACTCCATTTCCCCCCAAATTTTCTTTCACTTTTCCTGTTTACCAGGTTTAATCACAAGCCCTATAAACATTCATTATCTACTACATACAAAATTCTACTCCCAAAGGCAAAGGCAGTAAAAGAACTCCTCCAGCACTCTTCAGGACATTCACAGGGGCTATACTATGGTGCCTTTGGAATTCAGAGATAGTTAAGATAAAATAAAAAATGATTTACAGAGAGACACTAGTAAGAATTACTTCATTATGAATGAGCTTACTCATTTACAGAACTGACTCACAGCAAGAGATGCTCTCTTGGCTTGTGAAATCATTCTGAAAACATCCACACATATTTAACAGTAACTAAAAATCCATCTGTTACATTCTTTTTTTTTTTTAAGATTTTATTTATTTGAGAGAGAGAGAGCGTGCGCCTGAGGGGAAGAACAGAAGGGGAAGGAGAAGGACAAGCAGACTCTGCACCTGAGTATGAAGCCCAACACAGGGCTCTATCCCAGGACCCTGAGATCATGACCTGAGCTGAGATCATGACCTAGGGGAAACCAAGATCAGACACTCAACTGACTGAGCCACCCAGGTGCCCGCATCTGTTATAATCTTATACTGTATTATCAGAAAGGCTACAGAATTCCAGAAAACTGTAACTGAAACAATTACATAGCCTAAGTGTAGTGTCTGAAAAGAAGTACAAATGGAAAAGAAGAGTAGTAATCTTTATGAGGTCATTTAAAAGAGAGAAACTACCTAGAAAGGTATGAAGAAAAAGACTGATTAAGAATTTCAAAGACATTCAATTTCACTCGTAATTTAAGAAATGTATATTAAAACAACTGAGATATTTTCAGATTGGTAAAAGTTACTAAGACTGTGAATATCCAAATTTGGTAAGGGTGTGCAGAAACAGGCCTTCTCATCCACTGCCGTGGGGAGCGTAAACTGGGCAATGTCTAGCAAAACTGAAAATACACATATACTCTATCACTTAACACCGCCACTGCTAGAAATTTGCCTGATGGATATACTAATAAAATACCAAGATACGCGTATACAGGGACATTTATTAAAGACTGGATGAGGAAAAAAACCTAAAAATACTTTTAACTATTAACAGAATCATTAAAGAAATTATGCTAGAGTGACGCATTCCATGCATCACTGAAGAGAATGCACAGAGCTGGATATGCCAGTACAGAGAGGGCTCCAAGACACAGAATAAGTTAAAAAAAAAAAAAAAGAAAGAAGGCAAGGAATATGGTATAATCTTATTTATACAGTATTTTTAAAGTCCACATATGCTAGTACATATATAACAATTGGGGGAGAGAGACTATTAATAGTTGCTACCTTTGAGAGGACTGGTTTGGAGATGAAAAATAGAATTACTTTTCATTTTATACTTTGTCACAGCCCAAATTTTGTACTATATATTAAAAACATTTTTCTTTAAATTGAGAAGGGTTGTGGTAGAGCAGGGTAAGAAAGTATCAACGCTCTCAAGAAGAAAACAATCCAGGAATTGCTTATTTTTTATAAAAGAGATGAAAGCTCCTTTAGGGCACTTAATTCCATGGGCTCTGGTTCTATCCTCACCAACACGCTTCAAGAATCCCTAAGTCAGTTTTCAGAGCCCTTGATAACCAAATGGTGGGTGTGAAGCCTAGTGAACAGAGCCCTCTGAGGGCTCTTTATAAAGGTATATTTCTCAGAGTAAATTAACAAATTGGCACCCTAATTTACAACTCAATCTCCTCTGAGTTTATCATGAAATGATCCCCAGGAACCTAATCAAGACTGCATGAACCAGTCACCTTGGGCTTCTAGGGCCCTAGACAAGTCCCTAGATTGTTCTTGATGCTCCCAGCCAAAGGCCCAAACATCCCCGACATTTCAGTGTAGGCTTCTTGTACTACAGATGAAGAAAAAGCAACTCCACAGCTCTGCACAGCTACATGGGACAGAAGATACAACAGCTAAGTGAACTGGAGTGCCACTGCTCTATCTGCCAAGACCTCCTCCCTTAAAAGCCAGAGAATGGGTTAATGACAAAGCAGCAAGCCCCACTGCAATCTGTCCTGTTGTCCGCTTCCTTTCATCCACTCCTGCTTTACTAATGCTGCAGAGCACAGCCCACCTAACACTGCAAGCTCCACTCAGATTCCACTTGAGAAAATGACAGCCCGTTTTGAGTGAAAGAGGATCTTTCCAAAGAGGAAAGAAAAATACGTTAATTATGCATCAAGCCCCTGGGCTTAGTCGTATTAAATACGCCTATGCCTGTTTATTGGTTTCTACCTATTTTAAGAAAGATTTATTGCACCCAAGAGTTTCATTTACATAAACATTCAAAAGAAAATCAGCTTCTATTTCTAAATAAGCCCTATAAAACACCAAAACCTTGACCCAAAGTCCCAATTAATCCACAGGTGGTCAGAATTCCTTCTAGAATTGTGCTGAGTTAGGGAGTGACAAGAGTGCTCCTGACTGTGAGGGATCAGAACAGGCGGCTACCACCACAGCCAACTGTGACTAGAATTTCCAGCGCTGTGGCACCTGGGTGACTCGGGGCCCTGAGATCAAGCCCTGCGGCGGGCTCCGTGTGGAGCCTGCCCAAGATTCTCTCTCTCCCTCTCCTCCGGCCCCTCCCCACCCCATGCCTTCATGCTCTCTCTCTAAAAATAAATAAATAAAATAAATTTTAAAAAGAATTTCCAGTGTGATCAATAAAAGAAACTGATTTTCTGTCTTCTGACAGAATGTACTACTGCATCAAGTATGATCTCTGTCCTCTGGTAAGATGATGAAGATTTCAATCTCACATGATACAAAGGTTTAAAATAATGAAGACAGTAAAATATTTACTGTCTCCAACACAGGTAAACAAAAGACCGAAAGTAGTCAAAAAGTTCATATGCAATAAAGCAAATCAATGCAAACTTATACTGGTATCATCAAAGTTCATATGACAAATTTTTGAAATAAAATCCTATCTTCCATTCAAATACAACTGATAATTCTGTACACTTACAAATCCTATGAGATGCACAGCTACTCTTTTAGCTTCTCAGTTCTAGTTCAACTTCAAATTAACCTGAGCCATTATTAAGAGTAACTGAAAATTTTTAGAATGCCCTCAATTCTTTTCCCCAAAAGAAAAAATACCTGACAAATATATCATTCTTTCAATATGGAAAACCAATCTTATTAAAAACCTAACATTAGATTAGGTGCTGGTAGACAGTCAATTTTTTATGGATGCTAAAGGTGAATTTGGATCTCACTTTCAGCTAAAAGCTGCCCAAAGCTGTAACTTGGATACAGCTTCTCCATAATTAAAACATGATTCTTTTACCATTTTGCCCTTTTAGGTTCCAAAAGATCTCTTTCCTGATGTGGGCCAGGGACCAGCCAGAAATACTAATCCTCCAAAATGATTTATTCTGGCTTAATGGCAACTTAAAATGCCATAAAATGAACCAAAAGTAACCCACAAAGTTGTGATTCTAAATGTCCGAGGTCTAATGCTAAAGATAAAAAAAAGAAAAAAACCCTCCGGCACAAAAAAAATTTATATTTAAGAAAGAGTAAAACTGGGAATATCTCAAGCATGTCTGCCAACTCCCCACTTACACCACAATTTTTATAATTTTCTTGAACACTCTAAAAATGTTAACAAACTGGGGCGCCTGGGTGGCTCAGTCGTTAAGCGTCTGCCTTCGGCTCAGGTCATGATCCCAGGGTCCTGGGATCGAGCCCCGCATCAGGCTCCCTGCTCCGCGGGAAGCCTGCTTCTCCCTCTCCTACTCCCCCTGCTTGTATTCCCTCTCTCGCTGTGTCTCTCTCTGTCAAATAAATAAATAAAATCTTAAAAATGTTAACAAACTGAGGATGTAACTTACATAAAACGTGAAACAAAATAATGACCAACATCCTTCATTTAATACTTGAGAACAGTAGCGTTCCCTCCCTAATTACAGACTACCAAAAACAGTACTTTCATCAAAGCTCTAATACAATGAAAAGCAGGTGTACAGAAACAAACTGTTTCCATCTAAGCCCCGTTTATTTTTAACTCTGTATTTTTTCTTTTTAATTCTTGTTTCCTTGGAATGCTTTTTGAAATGCAAGTAGTGCTGGCCCATTAAGACCTGTCAGCTCCAAACTGCACCTCGCATCAACACAAACCACAGAAGTAGGAAACCAACTCCAAGCTGTCAGAGACTATATAAAGGCAAATTAATCAACATCCTAAAAAAAGAAATCCCTGATAGTAAAATGTGAATACCTGGCTGTGCCCAAGGCTGCTGTGAAAGAGTATACTTGGGTCCTCCCTGACTGGCCATCGTCTTCAATGCTGAAACCTGTTAGACAAGACAAAAAGAAACAGTTTCTTTTCATTTCACGTCTCTCCAAGGACACACCACCATCTGAACCTATTAAAACATAATGATAGTCAAATGTGCAATCCTAAAAAAATGCGTCGTAACTCATAATCCTTCCAACTAATAACATATTTTAGCAAAACTTCTTTTGTGATTTCAAGGCATCTGCTGTCTTGCAAAAAAAACCACCAATGTCCTGAGATATTCTGCCTGAAACATTTTAGAGAAGGAAGACAAAACTGAGGACCTAGGAAAAATACGGAGACAAAACAGGTCCCTTTTTAAGTGGACTGTTATGTCAACATTCAATTATTACTGTATGCGTTAGAAAAATGTCACCCCAGCAGGACAAAGCTCCTTTACATACCTAGAGATTCCTTTTCTTTATTATATTTCAGGCAGAGAGAATGTTATGAAAACAAGATTTTCAAACAGCATCAAAAGGCACACTTGACCAACCACTGCTACAGGTAGACTCAGATGCCCACCTTTTATTCATCTCCCTTTCATTCCTCAGCCATCAGTACAGAGAAGCAAACATAAAAAAGTACATTTGGCTGCCTGGACAAGTCTGTTCTTAAGATGTTCTCAAGATGGCCAATCATGGTGGGGTAGTTGGTAACTAAGGTGTAGCTGGGGAAGGTAAAGGACAGAAACTGCATAAAACATTTTTTAAATGGACTGTTAGGTGCCAAAGGTCCCAACTGTGACCTTGGCCTCACTAGATAGTCTCATTAGAAAAATTTGAGACCCAACACTTTCCGATTAAAGAAGGCCACAAAAATATTTAGGCAGAAGACGGGCACAGACAGAATACAATGTTAAGTAAGCTCACATTCCTGGACTACCCTAGGCCTTTGCTCATGCTGCCATGTGTATAAAATCACCCCTTTCCTATTGTCTATCCCCCTCGATAGCTTTACTTTGTATTGTGAGATGCAGCTTTTAAAAACAAATCATTCATACGATTATAGATTAGGCAATGCTAAGAGAAAAACATGTTCATTTAGTATGTATTATCCAAAATCTTTTCCAACATAAATATATAAACATACTAATGTGTCTACGTTTACAAAAATAGGAACACAGTGCTCTGACATCTTTTTTCCCCACCTAACCCTAAATTCTGGACATTTTCCTGTGTCCAACAGTTATGTTTTATTAGTAATGGTTGCCTATTATTCCACTGATTGTTCCAGAATTTAACCAATATCATAATGATATATATGCTGTAGGTTTAGGCTGTATTAATTATTTTTATATTAAGAACAAAGACAAACTTACATACGCATCTCTATTTACTCTCTACGTAACATACTTACCTTTAAGTCAAACTGCAAGGAGCATTTTCTTCAAAAGTTTTCCCCAATTAGCCCTATCTTTTTCAAAAACCCTACAAGATGAACATAGTAGACCCACTGTCTCATGATGACATTGCTGTACACTTCATAATGTTTACATATTTTCTATCCTGATTTCCCATTAAAGTCCTTGAGAACAAAAATTAAATTTATAGGTCAAATTCTCTTACATGCACTACAATCAAGAAAAAATTTAAATTTATAGTGTTGCTGAGGAAATTAATAACACTTCAGAGGGAATATTAAGAATAAACTTGTAGGGCACCTGGGTGGCTCAGCTGATTAAGCGTCCAGCTCTTGATTTTCTGTTCAGGTCATGTCAGGGTTGTGAGAGAGAGCCCTGAGCCTGCTTGAGATTCTCTCTCTCCCTCTCCCTCCACTCCTCCCCCACCCCCAACCCAAATAAACTCGCAATACTTCAGTAAATTGCTTGGGAAAAAATGAATATTGCTAAATACAAGTCTTGAGTTTTTCAGCATAAACTGGGGGAAACACTTTTAGCTTAGTTATAAACTTGAAATGTACTTCCTTTAAAATGCTTTCATTCAGATTTGTTGTTAAAGCAAAACCTGCACTTCAAATTTGTCATATTTTCCTATAACATTTCTGCAGCATTTAAAGTACTATTACATGTATGATCTTCTTTTGGGCCTCGTAATAACCTTAAGTTGGGAAGAGGGATACAGTAGCTATCTCTGCTGTAGAGATTAGAAAAGCAAGGCTTGGAGAATCTACCTTGCTACCATTTTACTCAGGAGGTGGCAAAGGGGGGCTAGAGCTCAGCTTTCCTGAGTCAAAATTCTATGCTCTTTCTACCACACCCATGACCAGTCCAACCCCTACTTCAGGGTTTGTTTCAAGCAACGGTCAATATAATGAAATTCTAAAACAATAGGAAGTATCAACAGTTTTTCGGGTGCCCGGGTGGCTCAGTCAGTTAAGCATCTGCCTTTGGCTCAGCTCATGATCCCAGAGTCCTGGGATCAAGTCCCGCATTGGGCTTCCTGCTCGGCAGGGAGTCTGCTTCTCCCTCTCCCACTCCCCCTGCTTGTGCTCTCTCTGTCAAATTAATAAATAAAATCTTTTAAAAAAGAAAGAAAAGAAAGTATCAACAGTTTTTGAGTTTAACAGAAGATATTTGATCCAAATTATTTTCGTATGAACTTCTACCCCCAACACTTAGAACAGTATTATACTCCCTAGGGTCAAATACTTAGAGAAAAGGTTATTTTTCAAGGAGCAGGAAACAGGACAATAGAGCATATATATTCTTCTGGAATTTATTTTATTTTTCTGAAGAAACTTCATTAATTGTACCAAAAAATCAGGGAAGATGTTTACACTAGTCAGATTAAGTTTGTAGAAATGATTGTCTTGTGTATACTGGGTCACTCTGTATAACTTTAGTGTCTCCAACTTGAAATGAAGATGTTTTACTTACTCTAGGTGCCAGGGATATAAAGAGAATTAATGAAAACAAGGCATCTCAACAAGGAGAATCCAGGAAGAAGCTACATAACCAAAAGGCCAATTTACAGCAGGTAAAAAGGGACTAAAATCACACCCCGAGTCTTTAGGCTCAAAAACAAGTCTTCAGACAGCCTAAGAATGTTCTCTACACTCACACAGTTTGTTTTATTATGCAAACCCACATATATATTTTAAAAATGAGCCCAAATTGTTCTCAGCTGAGAACATTTGTTGATGAGGCTTATATCCAAATGTTAAAATACTGAGACCTACAAGCCTACATCCAAATCCAAGATGAAAAACTGTTCCCTTTCTGCACCTATGGATGCCGCTTCTCTTGCAATCATTTATCAAGGTACAATCACGGGCTGCCTTGTAAGATGCCAACTATAATAAAAGAGGCACAAGATTCTGCACTTGCAGATTTACCTTTAAAGAAAATCATTTTAAAGTTTTAAAATCATTTATTCTGTCTCTGCTATTCAGAATACTAGTAACATCCACCAGATAAAAAGTGAAAAATGGCTTGGTCCACAAATTCTAACAAGCAATGCCTTAAACGATCACATATATCTGTGTGAACTCTAGTGCTTACGCTGTATGCCCTGTGGATGTGTGCGCGTCTTTGTCTCTGACTCACTCTACTCCAACAGGATGGGGGAAGGGACTGAATTTGGAATAAGATAATGTGAAAGGGATGCTCAGTCGTCTAAGCTGTACTATCTACTAAATATTTTGACTGGACTCTGAAGAGCACTTAGGGACCAAGTTTGAAAAAAGAAAACGAGGCAACAGTGAATGATCTGAGCAAAGACAACACAGACTAAGCAGGGGGGACAGGACTGACTTCTCAATGATGTCAAGAGGCAGGGTCTTTCCCTCTCCGATCCCTCAGGGAGGAGTGGTATAAACAGAGATGCGTGAACAGCTATACAGGAGTCCCCGCTGTAGATGTGTAGCATTCCATGGAGAACCACTATATAATTCAGACTTGGAATACATGTTTTGTTTTTTGTTTTTTTAAAGATTTTATTTATTTATTTGACAGAGAGGGAGAGAGCACAAGCAGGGGGAGCGGCAGGCAGAGGCAGAGGGAGAAGCAGGCCTCCCCGCTGAGCAGGGAGCCTGATGCGGGGCTCGATCCCAGGACCCTGGAATCATGCCCTGAGCCGAAGGCAGATGCCCAACCGACTGAGCCACCCAGGCGCCCTGGAATACATGTTTTCTACATAAATCTCTAATTTTTAAAAAATGTTCATAGTGTCCAAAGCCTTCCAAAATGCATAATTAGAGAGTTATACCAGATTTACCAAACTTACACTACCATCAATTTGGACAGCTACATCAGTGAATTTTCATTCTCTTGACTTCTTGACTGTGCTTTTCCAGAAAAAACCTTAATCCTAGATTTCATTATAATCAACTTGCTTATGTCAGATGATTCATTTTGCAGCTCTGCTATTGCAGAATACTCATCTACAATATTTCCCACCAGCACTAATGTGGATGCTCTCCCAAAAATACATACCACAATCTACAGATTTCCTGTAAGGAAAATTTCAGTAAAAACTGTAATGGACTTACCTGTAAATTACAAAGTATCGATAACTTGTGCCATTTTTTAAAAATCAAAACCCAGCAGGAAACATTTCTACCACCACTCCCCCCTTTTAAATTTATGTGACAGGGGAAGAAAAAGACACACACACACTCCAAATACTTGTCTGAATGGACTAAAACCCCATAAACAAGTACTATATGCCAATGATAAAAGGGTAGTTTAACTACTTTAACATTTCTATATTTGCTTTTTTTGGTATTTATTACTATTTTTAAAAACAAGTATCTTCTATCTTTTGAACAAGTATCATAGGCTTCAGGCATATTGATGGCCCCAGCAAAAAATTACTAACAGACAATTTGCTTAGCTGTCCCCTGGTCATTTCAGAGATACAACCTGTCTCCCCAGTTAGGACTTAGGTAAGTAAAGTTGAGAGAAAAGGCTGTCATATTTTTATCCTTTTTATAATGTACTCTAATACAAGTCCGGACAGGCAGTAGAGGCTTAATAAATGAAAGCTCATCTCAAGACTGTTTTTTTAAATTTCAAGACTTTTTAAACATTTTTATGAAGTAAAGTCCTTAGTAACGGTACTTAAGTATTTAAAAAAAAAAAAAAAATTAGGCTGAAACAGGAACGTCAAAATAGCCATGATCTGATTTTTTCATTCCTGGCATTAGCCAGCTGGATGGATGTTAGTGAGGAGACAATATTTGCACTTTTTCTCTTAAAAACTGAAAACTGTGCAAGCATATCTAAAAGTCCAAACCAGAAAGCTTCCATAATAGGAAACATGGTGATTTCCTAGACGGAATCATTAAGATTTGGGCTTACTATTTACTAGCTCCTGCCAGAGTTTTCATAAGAGGGTAATTCAAAAGGAAATTGAAGGAAGAATTGAAAATTACTTTACCAAATACGCACTAAGGTCTATACCTTTGTCAGGAACTCCTCCAGCTGCTCTACAAACAGCTTGGTCTGCTGCTGAATAAACTGCTCACAGGCCGATTTCAGATGACGGTCTACATCTTTTTTAGAGTCAAGATAATGTTCTCTTATCTCAGGCGTACCCTTAAAAAGAAGATGACAATTTCCTCCTGTTTTTATGTGCCTAGAAATTACCAGATATGTAAAGAATGCCGTTTATCTCCCACCACCAATGAAACAGACTCCTTCTCACCTCCAACAAGAACTCTATCAAGGCATTGTTGCTATTCAGCCTAAAAAATCTTGGAACAGTCATAGGGTTCAGGATTTTAAATGCTGCATCTGTGAAACAAAATTACTCATCCAGTGAACAGGTATAGTTTTAAAAGAAAAGACGAGTTACTGTTTCAGTGTGTTAACATACACCAGTTATCTGTTACCACAAAGCAAGAGCGGTTTCATTTCCACCAACTCACCGCCGTGAATGGGAGAGGGTGAGATTAGGGCCAACCATGGCTGCAGTACCCACACACAGTTATTTTCTAGAAGTCAAATTTGAGAAATGACTATTAATCTCAGTTATCCATTTACAGAAAAAAAAAAAGATAAATGGTAACTGATCCTTAAAATTTCACTGCTTTACTTTTATGCTGCTAAATAGATTTTTCAGGAAAAAAAAAAAATCAGATACTTACCCAGCTTCATTTGTTAAGATCCTGGCTGGCACACAAACTTATTCATTTGAAGCAGAATGAATAAACTAATGTGTCAGCCAGAAAGAAAACACCAAAAGGACATATTTATCCCTTAACCTCCAGACTAACTAGAATCCATGCAAAGTACTAACTGAGGTCTCATTGATGTTCAAATGCAATTAAGATATAATGTTAGTCATGAGAGGTTAGAGGTTTAAAAGTAAAGAGAGCAAGTACTTTTAAGTGATAGTCAGAAAAGACCATTTCTGGGCGCCTGGGTGGCTCAGTTGGTTAAGCGACTGCCTTCGGCTCAGGTCATGATCCTGGAGTCCCGGGATCGAGTCCCGCATCGGTCTCCCTGCTCAGCAGGGAGTCTGCTTCTCCCTCTGACCCTCCTCCCTCTCATGCTGTCTCTCATTCTCTCTCTCTCAAATAAATAAATAAAATCTTTAAAAAAAAAAAAAAGAAAGAAAAGACCATTTCTTTGCTTTGCCACACTGCAGAAGCAAAGCATGAAATGCTTCCAGCCCTGGTTTTTGCAAGTACACGTACCACAACAGTACTTACTGCCTTGACCCTGATCTTACTGAAAGAGATCTACCAGATTCAGTACTGAGAGTAAAGCTTTGTTTCTGCTGTCTTTTCTACAAGATAACCTAAAAGACTGTCTGTGACAGCATAGAGTAGGATTATATAGGCTTTATAATGTTTTAGAGAAAACAGACTTTAAACTAGTATTTGCCAAAATTTTAGGGCATTTTATTTTCTCACACTTCAGTGGATCTATATGAGAACTAAGTAAGCAGCAACAAATTATGAATTAGAAAAATATGAAGTAGATCAGCCTTACTTTGTCCCATCACTTAAATAAAGTTAAGGACTATCAGCCCCTGGCACTCTTCAAGGTTAGAGCACTACTCCCATACCTCACACTGAAAGGACATAAGGAAATTAACTAGACTGGTTGGGATAGAAGCCTCTGATGAGAATAAGCTCTAAAAAACATTACGCATTCTATAAAGGCAAAAGTGAGGAAATCTGGCTGCTGTTTAAAAAAAAAAAAAAAAAATCACAGGGGCGCCTGGGTGGCACAGTCAGTTGAGCATCTGACTCTTGGTTACAGCTCAGGTTGTGATCTCTGGGTCCTGAGATCAAGACCGAGCCCCTCATTCTTGGGCTCCACACTCAGCAAGGAGTCTGCTTGTCCCTCTCCCTCCCCCTCTGCTTTTCCCCACCCTCTAAGATAAATAAATAAAATCTTTTAAAAAATAAAAAATAAAAATAAATCACAAAATATATGAGTAACACACAGCGTCACTATTCAAATTCCAACAGAACCAAAAGGTATTCTCTATGGTGGAAAGGAGAGAGCATTAGGAAAAGAGAGAGTAAACTGTTCTAATATGACTCATGATGAGACCACTTTGGTTTTCAGGTGAGTTAAGTCAAGCCTACTATTTTATAAGCACAGCCACTAGGGAACTAACAACCGGCTACCCTTGGGAATCCTGTATTTGGAGTTCCTCTGAACCAGAGCACAGGAAATAATTTGAGTGACTATTTTCTCAATTCCCCCAATACTTGAGAGAAGTTCCATTTTATAAACAAAGGCTTAAGGCATTAGAGCTTAATTCTCTTGGAAATGGTTAAGAAAAGATAAAGTTTAGATAAATTTGTAAGTAAGGGAAACTAGGGATATTCATAGTATAGTGTTAAGATCAACATCTTAGAAAATAACTATTTTGATCTTTTAGAAATCATCTCTTATTAATTGAGTCAGAGGCAAATCATTAGGACGGATGAATCATCTTTCACAAGATGATTCAGTGTCTATTAACAACTCAAAGACCCTATCCACATGCTTACGTAACAACCAGCTGATTTAATAATATCAATTAGGCTTATTTAAGCACCTAAAGCTTACAAAGCACTTTAACATACATTTTCATGCTTAATGATCTCAATAACCTGGTGAAGTTATCATGACAAGTTGATTCTGCTCATTTCACGTGGGATAGGAAAGCTAAAACACCCATCCAAGATCACACAAGAGCCAGGAAATGATGGTCCATGAACAGAACCCAAATCTTTCACTCTTAGATAAATACTCTCATTTTACCATTTTACCCAGCTGGCTTCCTGAATTTTCATGAACTGACAAACTCTACTTGATGTTTAAAATCACCCCAATTGGCTGACACTGTAAGTAGCTGTTACACTGATTTTTCATTTTTTAACTGGTTATGGTAACATGTGGTAGAGTCTAAGAGAAGTAATGCTATATTATAAATTGAAATGCTCAGGAACAGTTCACTTCATAAAGGAAATACAGCAAGTAAGATGTAATTAGGATGTTGACAACTCAGCTTAGTATGAACAAGTAACATGCTTAGCAAGCACAGCATGCAAAAAAAATTGCAGATGAACATAAAATAAACCTATAACCTTTGCTGACACATTTGGACAGGTTAAACACACCCAAATGTGCCAGCCAGAACAATGAAGTACCTCTAGTTTTCTTGAGGTCCAGGGAAATTTCCTTAATGGTGAATTCAGTATGAAATGGAGCAATTTGTTCACGAAGAATCAAAAGGTGCTTAATTAAGAAAAGTTGTCCATCAATCTGAGTCTAAATTATAAGACAGAAAAATGGGTATTATCACAGATTAAATAAAAACATATAAAACACACAGTGTTATTAATCAACATTAATCTACCTAGGTTTATGGCCCTTAACCTAACCGTATGTATCAATACTCCTTTGTGGTACAATGAACTCTCCCCATATTACCCATGTTAGAATTATCTGGAAAAATCTTGCTGCAAACTCTAACATTGTCACCCACTCTCCTTCATCAATCCAAGAAAGTAAATCAGACAAAGGCTATAAAGTAACACATTTAGAAAAAGAAATCAAATCTATTTTAACTTGGTTTAAAAACAGAAGAGATAAAGTGACCTAACCTCAGCATGGAGCAGGAAATAAAGAAAAGGTCAAAGCATGAGCACAACTCTTGACTTCTCATGGCTTTCCAGTTTCTCTTCAAGTAACATGACTCTGTTTGGCCAAAGTGGTTTCAATATCCAGAATATCAGAAATATTCATATTTACACAAAAGGAGCTTCCAAATGCAAAAATGACTTGGGGTTACCATTTTGGATTATCCTGCCACCAAGAGAGCACTGACTGTCTATACCCTGAGAGTCACTATACTTGCATCTGCCCTGGCAGGACCCATCTAGAAGAGTCTTATGAGTCAAGCTTAGTTCTCAAAGCTCTGTTCCAATCCTAAAACAGTGAATAATCATAACTTTCACTTCCAAAAAAAGTCTGTATATTAACAAGAGCAAGGCTGCATCCACTCATTCTTGCTGCTTAATCATGACAGAATCTTACTTTGAAAATATTTCTTACAACAGTTACCCTATATTAGGAAAAGAATAAAATTGTCCTTCAGTAAACAACAACAGTTTTAGGGGCGCCTGGGTGGCTCAGTCATTAAGCATCTGCCTTTGGCTCAGGTCATGGTCCCAGGGTCCTGGGATCGAGCTCCGCATCAGGCTCCCTGCTCAGCAGGAAGCCTGCCTCTCCCTCCCCCACTCCCCCTGCTTGTGTTCCCTTGCTGTGTCTCTCTGTCAAATTAAAAAAAAAAATTTAAAGGGGTTATTAAACAAAGTAACTCCTCTCCGGTGTCTGTCTCTCTCTCTCTCTCCTCCCTCCTTCTAAATAAACATATAATCAATATATAAGTATGATTTATTTGATGGAAACTCACTTTGCACTCTGGAACACAGAGCATTAAATAAGTAGAAAGCACTACACATTTTGAATACTTGCTCTATTTTTTAAAAAACTAACAACTCCAAGGGGCAAAAATAGTATAATACAGATTTACTTTACTAAAGCTGTTATAATCCAGCAAACAGTACCATAACTGTTAGTTTACTAATATATTAGGTCTTCCTTCAATTAAGTATGGCAATAATCTTCTTGCCTAAAGAAGCTAAGACATTAAACGGTCATTTTCATTAATCACTTTTTTCTTGAAAGGCAAAAGTACACAAACTCAGCAACAAAAATAAACGAGCTAATGCTTGCAAAATCGAGGACTTCCTCACACAAACTTAAACCCCTTGTAATATGTAGGAAGCAGAGTTACGTAAAATAGGATAGCCTCACAGGGTAAGGACAAAATAATCAAAGAGCCCTTCACTCCTCCCTTTAAAAAAAAGGAGGTGGTACAAGAAGACATAAGCGTATAAACTTTTTTTTTTTTTAAGATTTATTTATTTATTTGAGAGAGCGAGAATGCGAGAAAGTACACGAGAGGGGGGGAGGGTCAGAGGGAGAAGCAGACTCCCTGCCGAGCAGGGAGCCCGATGCAGGACTCGATCCCGGGACTCCAGGATCATGACCTGAGCCGAAGGCAGTTGCTTAACCAACTGAGCCACCCAGGCGCCCGCGTATAAACTTATTTTTAAATTAGATCATTTTCTCCTCCTTATCCGCTAAGAAATACAGGCTTACTCTCGAAAATCTGGAAAATAAAGAAGATTATAGAGAAAAGAAGGGAAAATATCCATATTCACCCAAAAGCTTTCAATGTTCTTGTTTTATTGTGTGTTTTCATTACATAAAGTCATAATGCACATCTGGTTTGTATCCTTTTTTTTTTGCCTTAACATATTTAAGTTAAATGTTTTTGCTTCAAACTAATGCCTGTGTAATAGTCTACTCTATGAGTATGCCACAATTTACTTAATCATTTGCCTAACATTAGACATGCTTCCTGATTTCATGTATTATAAGAAATGTGAGAGCTCAGGCTTAGAAATATTTTTTAAAAATTAAATCTGCCCGTCTACAAATAACTTTCCATCCTCTTTCCAGCATACGAAAATTTCATTGCAACCTTCCATTCCATGACTGGGAGAATGCAGTGGTCGCAATCAGAGGTACAGCTTTCCTAGCAACAGAATCCCAAATTCTTTTGCAGGAAGTTTTTTTTGTCATTTGTTTTTGTTTTGTTTTGTTTTGTCTTACCCTAATTTATCTAAAGCCTTGAAGTAAGAAATCAAGTTTGTAAATCTGGAAGTCCAAAAAGGTTCACAAGGTTTGAATACTCCAAACAGCAAAAAAAGTTTCCCTGGAAATAGCCCCCACAGCTTCCTCCCTTTACGCAACACGTATTTTAATGGAAAGTTAAACAAAGCAACACTTTTGACCATGCTATAAAAAATTCTCAGGGGCCCTGAGAGCAGCCTTCAGCCCCAGATCCCTTCTTGATTAAAAACTGTAAGTCACAAAGTCATGGTAACTACTTCTAGCCACGCAACCCATGGGCCACAATTGTCTGTCTTCCAGATTGACTTGATTTCCTCCAAGTGAGGCCATTCAACTATTTAAAACCATCACTGAAGGGATGATTATAAATTGCTATGTTCCCTTATAAACACTGCTTTGGTCTTTCAGGGAAACAGGAGTCTACTACCTTCCCAGTTGCTAAGGCTATAATAAGAAACCTCTACCCTATAGAATTTATAACCAAAGTACCACTTTCAGCACTTTTTAGCAAAGCTGGCACTCCTTTATACAGTGTAGTCTTTATTTAGCACTATAATAAAATACAACTGAGCCTTGAACAACATGGTTTGAACTGTACTGGTCCACTTATATGTTAATTTTTTACACTACAGTACTATAAATGTATTTTCTCTTCCCTGTGATTTTCTTAATAACATTTTCTTTTCTCTAGCTTACTTTATTGTAAGAATATAGTACATAATACATATAAAAGATAATACAGGTGTTAATTGACTGTTTATGTTATCGGTAAAGCTTCCAGTCAACAACAGGCTATTAGTAAAGTGTTTGAGGAATCAAAAGTTCTATAAGGATTGGGGAACTGAGCCCAATTCCTGTGTTGCTCAAGGGTCAACTGTTTTAGCATCTCTTAAAGGGCCTCAATTAAATCATATTAAACAAATCCTACTGCCAAAACGGCTTTAAATTTCTGTGCCTAAAAATAAATGCTGTATTCCACAATATTATTCACCTAACACTTCATCAAACCTTGTTTTTGCTGATAGACTCTGATGCTCCAAGTAACGAGTGAATGCAGGCAGACAAGGCTTCCTGTGATAATCCTTGGAACACTGCCCTCTGGTGAAATAAAAGAAAAACATTACCCTGAAGTGCTTCACAACACAGGAAAAAGAAATTGTAAACGGGGTACAAGGAACAATGAATGCTTGCTTGCCCTCATCCACTGGATGAACTTATATTACTGGCAATATTTCTCTTGGAGTTTCCTATTCCCATGCAATCTGTCTAGACAAACACATAGTTTTGTAATTTGCATCTCTCACATGCTGAATGCACAGGGGTGGGTGGACAAGACAGATACGGTTCTGACCCCACGGAGCCCTGACTCCAATATGGCCTCATGTTGTAGGCTGTTTTTAAATCAATAAAACCAACTTTAAGACAAAACCTCAGTAAACCCACTTCTTTTTTTTGTTTTTTTTTTTAAAGATTTTATTTGTTTATTTGACACAGAGAGAGAGAGAGAGCAAAAGCAACAGCAGAGGGAGAGGGAGAAGCAGGCTCCCCGCTGAGTAGGGAGCCCAATGCAGGACTTCGATCCCAGGACCCTGGGATCATGACCTGAGCCGAAGGCAGACGCTTAACTAACTGAGCTACCCAGTCGTCCCAGTAAACTCACTTCTAAAAATGTATCCCAAACAATTAATCAGTATTGTATTATAAAATTCATGCACATGGCTCTTACTACATTATTTAAAATAGCAAAAAAAAAAAAATGTTCAATGATGGGGGAGTCGACAAATAAAATACTAGTAAATATAAATTACAGGATACTGTGCATGAAATACAGGATGGCTGAAGGACGTGGTAAAATTTTTGTAAAATGTAATTAGGTAAAAACAAAATAATTGGGTTACAAATAGCATGTGAAGTATGGTTCTTAATTTAATTCTGCCATTTCTGTATCTTGCCAGAGGTGTGGCATATTGGTCTGGGCAGTGTCACCTGCCAGTCCCTTGCTTCCCCTCCCCGCCTCCATTCCACCTGAGACGGAATTGATATGGAGGAATATGAGCAAAAAATATGAGCAAAATATTTATTATGAGGCCACAGTCCCTCAGCTGGGTCATGATTTCAGAGTCGTGAGATGGAGCCCCATGCTTGGCTCTGAGCTCAGCGGGGAGTCTTGCTTGAAATTCTCTCTCTCCCTCTGCCCTTCTCCCTGCCTCCCTGCCCCACACTTTGACTCTCAAATAAATCCTTAAAAAAAAAAAAAAAAAAGAATGTTGATTTAAATGGAGTACAAAACTAAATTAATGGGATGCCCGGGTGGCTTAGCTGGTTAAGCATCCGACTCTTGGATTCTCCTTAGGTCATGATCTCAGAGTCGTGAGATCAAGCCCCATGTCGGGCTCAGCAGGGACTCAGCTTGAGATTCTCTTCCTCTCCTTCTTCCTCTCCCTCTGCCCCTCCCATCACTCGCACAAACGCACCCTTTCTCTAAAAAAAAAAAAAACTAAAGTATATGCATTTAATAATAAATTTAATACTAAACATGTATTATAGCCATGTGACACTGGACATTATCACTTAACCTTTCTGCATGTCTTTTTCCTTACCTATAAACTAAAATAGATGAATTAACCAGCAGTTTTAAACTTTTATGTGGTCATAGATCCCTCTGAGAAGCAATAAAAGCTATAATCCTTCCCCTCAGAAAGACACAAATATAAACATACAAACACAGTTTTACTCACAATTTCAAGGTGTTCATAGACTCCCCAAAGGCCGCTAGTGAATTCTAAGGTTCTACAGAATGCACAGGTTAAGAATCCCTATATTAGGGGCGCCTGGGTGGCTCAGTCGGTTAAGCATCTGCCTTCAGCTTGGGTCATAATCGCAGGGTCCTGGGATAGAGCCCCTCATCGGGCTCCCTGCTCAGTGGAGAATCTGCTTCTCCCTCTGCCCCTCCCCCAGCTTGTGCTTTCTCTCTCTCTTGCTCTCTCTCTCCCTCTAATAAATAAATAAAATCTTTAAAAAAAAGAATCCCTAAATTAGATTGATCTTAAACTTACTTCTGTATCTAAAAATCATATGATTCTAATTTAATACCAAACAAAATACTACATCAAGATCTTAAAATTAAAAAATTTCACATGAGAGGCACCTGATGCCTCAGTCATTAAGCATCTGCCTTCGGCTCAGGTCATGATCCCAGGGTCCTGGGATCGAGCCCCGCATCGGGCTCCCTGCTCGGCGGGGAGTCTGCTTCTCCCTCTCCCACTCCCCCTGCTTGCGTTCCCTCTCTCACTGTGTCTGTCAAATAAATAAAATCTTTAAAAAAAATAAAATAAAATTTCCCATGAAAGAGCAATTTACAGTAAAGATATAACAAATGATACACGTACATCTATACATCTGTACAATTTGGAAAGACACACAAGAGTTCTTCGAACTGTAGGATACCACATTCCGTGAAGATCTGCGGGAGAAATTGTGGTCTGCGCTCTAGGATTGAGGGATTCTGTTGAACCTAAAAACCCAAATGGAAAAAAAGACACATTTCACACACATGGAGGTTTGTCTTATTTGCATGGTAAACATAAACTGTTTGTTCCTGTTATCACTAGCTGGAGGCATCCATTTTTTCCAGGTTTTTTCCCCTTTAATCAATAGTGCCACAGGAACCCATAGGAATCATGACAGCTGATATTTAACACAATAAGTGAGACTACACATAAATACATATATACATTCCAGGCTCATATATATATGCTTAACTCAAATAGCTACTCCAAAATTGTGATTAATCTTTATGGAATGGGGGCACCTGGGTGGCTCAGTAGGTTAAGTGTCTGCCATCAGCTCTGGTCATGGTCCCAGGGTCCTGGGATTGAGCCCCGCATTGGGCTCCCTGCTCAGCAGGGAGTCTGCTCCTGCCTCTCCCTCTGCCTCCCCCCTCATGCTCGCTCTCTCTCTCTCTCTCAAATAAATAAATAAAATCTGGGGTGCCTGGGTGGCTCCGTCGGTTAAGCATCTGCCTTCAGCTCAGGTCATGATCTCCCAGTCCTGGGATGGAGCCCCGCACTGGGCTTCCTGCTAAGAGGGGAGTCTGCTTCTCCTGCTCTCTCCTTCTGCCTCTACCCATTGCTCGTTCTTTACCTCTCTCTCAAATAAATAAAAATCATAAATAAATGAAAATCTTTAAAACAAACAAAATAATCTTTATGGAATGAATGGACAGTATACACAAAAAGGAGATAGATCTGTACGTAGTCATGTGGAAGCAAGTGGGAGCCAATGGAAGTGAGGAAGTGACAAGAAAATAAAGCAATGTTAAACAGGAAAATTAATCAAAGCTGGTTTGCTTGCCAGCCTTCCTTCTATGCTCTTAGCTATATTACTTGTAGGCCTACTTAGTCTATCCAATTCCCAAGTGGGGAGAATTGTCCCCCCTTTCTCCAAGACAGAGCAGACACTGTGGTGAGGGTGAGGAGGAGCAGGTAGGGAGCTTGCTTGAGCAGAGACATCTTTGTAAGGGAAGCACAATCACTTCAGCTCAACGGACCAGAGTTCAAATGAGCCACAACAGCAGACCTAAAATAATACTTTAGAACAAGAGGGGATAATGAAATATGGATTGGGTATTAGAGGACATTAGAAAACTATTAAATGTTTTAGTGCAATAAAGTTTTAGGGTTATATAGGAGATGTCCTTACTTTTTGGAGAGATGATGAAATACTCGAGTAAACTGGCAATGATGTCAATAATTTACAATGATTAGCAAAGATTGGGGCACCTGGCTGGCTCTTGATCTTGGGGTCGTGAGTTCAAGCCCCGTATTGGGTGTAAAGATTACTTAAATAAATAAATAAACTTTAAAAAAATAAAATTCTTAGCAAAAGAATATGTGTATATATAATGTGTATATATATAATGTGATAAAATGTTAAGTCTTGAATCCAGATGCTCGGTAGTGGTGTTCACTGTTCATTGCATCGTTCTTTCTACCTTTCTGTATATTTGAAATCTTTTCAATAAGAAAAAAACAAAAGTATAGCCAGGCAAAGCATAATTCTTAAAAAAAAAAAAAAGAGAACGGCCTCTGCTTAGAAGGAGGTCTGGAGGTTGTGGTATAGATTTATGGGGAAAAAGAGAGAGGAGAATGTTGTGGGTTAGTGCTTTTAATTTATAATTCTGTAAGCTTAATTTTTTGCTTTTCAAAAGCATGTAATATTTGTGTAATTTTAAAAGCTCTTCTATAAAGCCTTACTTTAAACTAAAATATCTACTTTATATGAAGTTCCTTAGAAAGAATAAACTAGACAAATTATATCAAAGAATATTTAGGAGATGAAGTATCTATGGTTGTACTAAGATTATGATATCAGCAGGATCCCTCCTTCAATATAAAGAGCCAAAAGGTACCCCCAAATAAAAGCTTAGTGAAACAAATCTATTTAAGTAAAACCAGAAGTTGGCTTTTTTTTTTTTTTCACTTTCCTGTTAAAAATAGTTAACAGTTAAAACAACTGACAGAGGGAAAGTTTACTTACATGACAATCCATCAAGAGGCGAGTGCCTACTGGCTGCCTCTCTTGAAGAGCAGGGCTCCTCCATCCTGCAGTCTTCCTCCAGGATCCTCCGTGAGCCCCGCCCTCCCCTTATCTGCTCTATGTATGGAACAGGGCCTCTGCTTTTGAAGATACTGATAACCAGCCTCTTCACACAATGGTCCCTCCACTAATTTGCCCTGGCACCAAGTTCTACTACATGAACACCATGTTGTTTAAAGTCCTCACTTTGGAGGCTTCTATTTTCACTTCCAACATACCAAGAAACCAAGAATCAAGAAAAGTGATTACACCCTTTTTTTGCTCTCCTTGCCACTTGACTCAGTCTTGTTTTCCATCCCAAATTTTATCACCACTCTAAGTAGCATCAATAACCATATGGACAACCACATGGTTGTCAATTCCAAAGACCTTCGCTCCCTACCACACAGATTTTCTCATGACCTTCTTTCAGAACTACTTTATTACTTTCTACACTTTCTTAGTACTCCAAACTATTTCACCTCTTAATTATTAGATCTTAGCATTCCACTCTCCGACCACAATAGCTTTGTGATTTCCTATTTCTCAACCTTTACCCAAAACTATACTGCCAACCCCTCCACCTCTGACTTTAATCACACCCTATCCCCTTGCTTGCTTCTGACCTCTCTCATTGTTGGCCCAGGACACTCCTCTACCTCCATTTGCTCTTTAATGTCAGCATCTGCTGAGGTTCTCTCCCCAGATTTCTGCTATTGTCACTCTCCTCTCTGTCCTGGGGTGATCCTACACAAGCCCGAAGTGTCAATTACTCTACAATCTTTATGTCTAAATCAGTCCTCTTTATAGTTCTAGAGCGGTACTGTCCAACAGAAATACAACGTGAGCCATAAATGTAACACATTATAATGCCACATTAAAAAAGAAAGAAGAAACAAATGGAATGAGTTTTAATGTATTTAACCCAATATATCTCAAATATCACCATTTTAACATGTAATCAAGACAAATTACTAATAAGGTTTTTTTCATTCTTTATTTCAGATTAAGTCTTAGAAATTTGGTGTGTACTTTATATGCTAAAGCATATTCAGATGAGCCACATTTCACATGTTCAATGGCAGGCAGCTACCATATTGAACAGCACAGCTCTAGATGGATACACACAGATCCTCTCAGTTGTTCCACATGGACCCTGCTAAGTCTTTCTTAGCCCCCACATCTAGTGTGTCATCAAATTCTATCGATTCAAGCTTTTAACCAGATGCCTCATCTATTCACTTCTCTCCATCCCCGTCAGTGCCCTGGCTCAAACCTTTATCTTTCAAATGGGAAACAATCTCCTAACTAATCTCTACAGTTCTGCCAACAATACCTTATTTATATTAAGGCCAAACATGGGTGAAAGAATAGACTTTACTGGGGAAAGGGAAAATGTATAAGACCAGGGTCAATAAGACAGAAATGTACTCTAGTCTCTCCAATAACTCTTGAAGAGGTTTATTAGGACCAAGGTGTATACGAGAAACAAAAGGTATACGAAGACATGGCACGGGTTCTATTTCAAAGGAGGAAATTTTAACCCCCTAGGGGGCAAGTGTGATAAAATGGCTTTGCCAGACAGGGAATACTCAGGTTGCTTGGCAGTCTGGCTTTGAGGTATCAATTGTTCATAGAATAACACACAATACCTGATGGTGCCCTAAACCTGGGGATTTAGGGACACCTGGGGCTCTTTAAAGCCTCCCATCCTCACTACCCCAACTCCCAGTCAGTCCCAGCTCCATGAGGAGCTGAGCTTCAGTGTCTCCCTTACAGCTAGGAGGAGAGGGGAAGGGATATCCTGCTTCCCATCTAGCTTGTTGTCTACATAACACATAAATATCCAGGATTCTTTTGGACAATTTTGCTCCTTGCATAATGTGCACCCTAGTCCAAGCTATCCCAAACATTTTTATCAGTATCTTACCCCAGTCTCAGGCACTCCATATATTTACAAAATGCAAATCTGGTGGTACAATGATGCCAATACACTATATTAGCAAGAAGTTCAAAGTCCATGAGACTATCACTGACATCTATCTGGCCTGTTTTATCTGCTCTTCCCTCCAAATAACCTATGCCCAAATATACCAAACCACTTGACTTCCCCAAAGCAACCGTGGTCTTCCATTCCTGCCTGCCCTCCTCCCTGTTCTTCTATCTTAAACAACCTTACTTCATCTGGCTCTCTCATTTTTGCTTTTATAAACCATATAGCTTTCAGACACCCCAACCCTCACTGAACCCACCATCCTGCACTCAAAGCTCATCTCCCTTCATAATTCTGATGCCCTTCTACCATGGTCCAAGAGTGCACTGTCCATACCTTTAGCATGTCACCACTCAATTGTATCTGTGGCTTATCAATCTCCCCCCACCCAAGTGTGGGCTCCTCAAAGGCACAAGGTGTTTCTCATGCCCAGAACATGACGAGTCCTCAATAAAAGTTTAAACAAATGAATAAAAGCTGGGGTTGAACATCATAGCATACCGGATTTTCTTAGATTATTAGACTCCTCTGTTTCCTCTAACCGAACATCTGAAAATGAAGCTTCTGAAGGTACCTTCTTCTGTTCATCTTTTAAACTCTGTGCAATTTGCTATATAAAGAAATCAGAAAAAAGATGAAAGTGTAGTTTTCAGCTGTGTTTGCTATATGAACATATTCTTTCCATCAAGTTAAAAAAAAAAAACTAGTTAATAAATGGACCAATTAAGAGAATCAGAGCAAAACAACCCATGGAAATGAAAAAGTTAAATTAGTATAGAGTGTCCCTACTCCTGGACACCTGGGTGGCTCAGTCGTTAGGCATCTGCCTTTAGCTAGGTCATGATCCTGGGGTTCTGGGACCGAGCCCCACACTGGGCTCCCTGCTCGGCGGGAAGCCTGCTTCTCCCTCTCCCACTCCCACTGCCCCCTGCTTGTGTTCCTGCTCTCGTTATCTATCAAATAAATAAATAAAATCTTAAAAAAAAAAAAGAGTGTCCCTACTCCCATAAATACATACACAGCCTTTTGTGAACCATTAATTTCAGAACTATTACCAGGTATCTGCTGCAGGGTCATATAATACACAAGGCTCCTACAGGAAGCGAATTTTCAACTTTACGTTTAGAAACAAAATTTAAGACTGAATAGGATACATTCTGAATGTCAGAAAGGCTTTTTACAAGTAACCGGCCAATATAAACAACTGGTTTTCTCTTTACGTGAGAATAGCTACAGTAAGCTATTTTTGAAACCCTTCTTCGCTGCCTAAAGAATAACATCAAATACACACAGGTCACTAATTACTAAGTTAGTAATGAAAATCTCACTAATTTACACTTATAGTTTTATAAAGGTGGAAATACACAAAAATGAAGGACTAACACACACATAACTACTGCCAAAAGGAATGGCCAGAGAACTGTTTGGGAGACAGACTCCATTATCACTCAGGCCAGTCCTCTCACTCTGTATGCAGAAACCAGAAAGTAAAGCCAACCCCTAAATAGCACACAAATGTCACAGCAGGATCACCTGATGCCCCTACCCCTCACCAAAAGAAAAACAAAGCAAGCATATTTACTGAAAGTGGTATCCTTAAACCAAAAGGTCCACACAAGAAAGTATCAGGATACTGGCCATGTGATGACTAAATAAACATTTTAAATATATCACTAAATTACACTGGGAGAGCGACTTCTAGTAAACTTCATCACCTAACATCCTATCAGAACTATTAAAACAGGTATTCTGTCTATAATATAAAACTAATATTCATAAAGAAGACAAAGAAACGGGCGCCTGGGTGGCTCAGTTGGTTAGGCGACTGCCTTCGGCTCAGGTCATGATCCTGGAGTCCCGGGATCGAGTCCCGCATCGGGCTCCCTGCTCAGTGGAGGGCCTGCTTCTGCCTCTCTCTCTGCCTGCCTCTCTGCCTACTTGTGCTTTCTCTCTGTGTGTCAAATAAATAAATAAAATCTTAAAAAAAAAAAAAAAAAAAGAAGACAAAGAAAGAAAGGGAAGAAGGAAGGAGAACACAATTCCCCAGACTGGACTGAGAAATAAATCTAGTCTTCATCATATCCACTTTTATAAAGCCAAGGTAATTCCTGCAAATGGATTTGTGGCCTTAAAGCCAAGGTAACTCCTGCAAATGGATTATCTATCTGTTCCCTGGAATTATTAGCAATATTCCTACTATAATCCTGCAGAATAATGAAAGCTGGGCAATAAACAAACAGCCCCAAAACTATATGCCCTACATACCATGTATCTGATTCCTACAAGGTGGATTTTATGTATTACTAAAAAAAAAAAAAAAGTACTATACAAATAATTAATATAACTACCCAAAATGTAAATATAAATAGAAGTCAGGAGAAGGGATGAAAGTTGAGGAGAACATTCTTACAATAGATAAGGGCAGTAAACTAAATAGCCTGGTATATTTCAAGCCTGTTAGCTTTAAAACAAACACACTTATTACAACACATTTATCAGTTCAGGCACTAAAATAGGTTAAGTTAAAATGCTGGTGAGGACGTGTAGCAACAGGAATAGGTTATACATACATATATTTATTTGCTCTGTCAGCTGAGAGGACCCAAAAGCAAGAACACTCTATAGCTATGAGCACACTTAAGCACGTAGACCTTATTTTCTAATACCATTCTCCAATAAAAGAAGCCAGGACTCCTTGGAGAAATGGCTGATTCTAGGACTAAGACTGGAAATAGACAAAATGAGCCTAGACCATCTTATAGAGCCAAGAGATAAGGAAGTGCTCATAAAACATAAACACATCTACAAGCGAGGGATATGTTCAAAGGGACCCAGGAACCAACTGAAAGAGCTCCCAATGGTCAAAGTTGGAACTATTTGAACAACAAATAAATAGCAGTGGACAATAACCCGAAGTATGAAATAAATATCCATGAGTTCATACTGATATCAGTAAGTGAATAAATACATACATACATACATACATATATATAGAAGGAAAACGATCCCCTCACAGAAAAATTCCAAATAATGTATGTAAATACTTTGTCTCAAGGAAGCAGCATAGCTTGGGGAAAAGAGCAACTTTCCAGTGAAGAAACCTGACAATGCTACCTCAGCTAGGTGATCAAGGTCAGTATCAACAGTGGTAAGTCATATTGATAGTATCTACCCTAGATATGATGTGATAAAAATGGTACTTTGGGTTTCCACCAAAAATACATAACACCAGTCTAATCTTGAGAAAAACATCAGACAAATTCCTATTCGGAGGCACCCTATAAAACTCTTAACCAATTCTCCTCAAAAATGTTAAATTAAAATCAGCAAAAACAAGGAAAGTACGAGAAACTGTCAGAGCCAAGCAGAGCCTAAGAAGATATGAAAAACAAATGCAATGCAGTAACTATAAATGGATAATGGGATCCTGGAATACAAAAAGACATTTTATAAAAACTAAGGAAATGTGAATAAACTATGGCCTTTAGTTAATACCAATGTTTCATTACTGGCTCATTAACCACAACAAGTGTACCACACTAATATAAGATGTTAAATAACAGAGAAAACTGGATGTGGGTTACATGGGAACTCTGTAAGACCTTTTCAATTTTTCTATAAATCTAAAACTGTTCTAAAAAATAAAATCTATTTAAAAAAAAAAAAGAAAAGAAAATCAGGATGTGTGACATCCAGGAGAAGCAGTCTAAACAGAAACAGGATACTATCTGAGCCATATTTATAACCTAACAAAAAAGATTCCCACTTGATATCAAAAGGTATGTTGATGAATATAGGATACATTTATGAAGAAATGGACTTCAAACCTATTTTTCATAGACAAATTTAAGTCAGCACTCCTGCTGGAAGCCAATGATAATTAAGCAAGGATAGTCTGCAAACCTTGCAAAAATTAGACTACATTTTTGAAAATACATTAGAAACGTGTAATGTCTTAGCAATATTATTTCAGGGGATATTTTCAAATTCACTAGTATCAAAATTTCCTTTGGAACTTTTTTTTTTTTTAAAGATTTTATTTATTTATTTGAGAGAGAGAGAATGAGAGACAGAGAGCATGAGAGGGAGGAGGGTTAGAGGGAGAAGCAGACTCTCTGCCAAGCAGGGAGCCCGATGCGGGACTCGATCCAGGGACTCCAGGATCATGACCTGAGCCGAAGGCAGTCGCTTAACCAACTGAGCCACCCAGGCGCCCCTGGAACTTTTCAAATAAAATAATCAGGCTACTGATAACTGCTCTTAAAATGTACTTTTAAATACTTTAGATATTTTCCAAACAAACTAGATCAAGTAATTTGTTTAATAAGTTAAAAATAGTCACATTCTTATAGGTAAGGGAAAGTAAAAGGACAACACTCTTCATATTAAATTTAAATTAAAAAAAAAGCAGACAGACACATCAAAACTCACCTTTACTAACAAGCCAAATGTCTTGTTTTTTAAAAAATATTAAATAGAAACTGAGAACAGATTGGTGGTTGTGGGAAAAGGGAGGAAGGTGGTCAAAGAGTACAAACTTCCAGTAGGAGATAAGTCCTGGGGATCTAATATACAGGAATGGTAATGATAGTTAATAATACTGTACTATATGGGGCGCCTGGGTGGCTCAGTCAGTTAGGCATCCAACTCTTGATTTGGACTCAGGTCACAATCTCAGGGTCAGGGGATCGAGCCCGGCGTCGGGCTCCACACTCAGCAGGGAGTCTGCTTGAGGATTCTCTCTCTCCCTCTCCCTCTGCCCCTTTCCCTGCTCGCACACACTCTCAAAATAAATAAAGTCTTTAAAAAATAAAATTAAAAAAATTTTAAAAACCCACAATACTGTTTGTATATTTGAAAGTTGCTAAGAGAGTAGTTTTTTTTAAGGTCTTACCATAACACACACAAAAAATGCAACCATATGAAATGATGGATGTTAATGAATATATTGTGATAAACATTTCACAACATATATGTAATTCAAATCATTATATTGTATACCTTAAACTTATACAGTGTTATATGTCAATTATATCTCAATAAAGGTGGGAAAAAACTAAAATTAAAAAACAATTTTTAACTGGTAATATATTTCACTCATTACTTAAATTAAAGACAGTTTTAAAAAGTCAAATATTGTTTTTAAATATTTCAGAGGCTAAACAGTAACAGCCACTGTCTACTATACGACTAGAAAGTCAAGTGCTTTCTAGCCATTATCTCTACTCTCACAGCAACCCCCAATGGTCTGTACTGTTACACCTACTTTACCAATAATGACACATATTCATAGAAACTAGGTAACAGCTACTGACTGACAGAGTCAGAACCTGAACCTAGGTCTGACTCTACACTTTCCCCATGCCATACAGATGGCAAACTTACATGGGAAAAATCCCCAGTCTAAAGGGATTAGCTCTTAGTTTAAAATCTTCAGATCTGGGGCGCCTGGGTGGCTCAGTCGTTAAGTGTCTGCCTTCGGCTCAGGTCGTGATCACGGGATCCTGGGATCGAGCCCCGCATCGGGCTCCCTGCTCGGCGGGAAGCCTGCTTCTCCCTCTCCCACTCCCCCTGCTTGTGTTCCCTCTCTCGCTGTGTCTCTCTCTGTCAAATAAATGAATAAAATCTTTAAAAAAATAAAAATAAAAATAAAATAAAATAAAATAAAATCTTCAGATCTGTAGTTAGAATCAAAGGTCGAAGTTTGACAGTAATCTGTATATCTTAGTAGGATATGATCTAAGGACAAAAAGAAGTACAAAAGATCTTGAATTTAGGAAGTTTGCTGTTAGTTATGGTGTTAATTTTGAAACTATTTTTAAGTATGTTGTAACCTGGAGCAAAAGAATAGATAAACAGAAGGTACTGGAAGCCAGGGTTTCTTTTGTGAGAGAAGAGACATACAAATATGGAATGGGGGAAAATAAGGAAGAACCCTATAGAAATGGATCTGAATTAGAGGTTTCAGTATAAATTCATGATATTTAAAATTATATTTTTTCTACCTCCGCCCTTTAGGGGTTAGAAGTAACGACATCCACTGCTAGCAATGAAAACACCTAACACTCAGATGTTGGTTTCTAAATACCACTCTCCTCCCTGTTAAGGGAATCAAAACTTCTTGGAGAAACAGGTGACTCCAGATCTAGGGCAAAGAATGTAAAGGGTAAGTACGTGGATCATCTTGTGCAAGAAAGCAAAGAAATCTAGTTTGACCAAGATAAAAAGAGAAAAAGACTCGAATTACTAGAATCACATATAAAGAGGGAACAGTAATACCAACCTTACAGAAATCAAAAACACAAATGTAACAACAATGAACAATATACCAACAAGTTAGATAACTTAGATGAAATGGAAAAATTCCTAGAAAAATATAAACTACTGAAACTGACTCAAGAAGAGACAATATGAATAGGCCTATAACAAGTGAAAAGACTGAATAATAAAAAACCACCCACAAAGAAATGTCAAGACCCAGACTGCTTCACCACTGAATTCCATCAAACATTTAAAGAATTAACTAATATTCTTCACAAACTCTCCCAAAATATAGAAGAGGAGGGAATACTTCCCAATTTACTTCATAAAGCCAGTATTACCCTGATATCAAAACCAGATATCAAGACAAAAGACATCTACCAGTATCTCTTATGAATATGGATACAAGTCTTTAACAAAATACTAGCAAACTGAATCTAGAAACATATAAAAAGATTGATACACCACAACAAATGAGATTTATCTCAGGAATGTAAGGTTGGTTTAATTTGAAAAACTGATTAATGTAATGTATCAATAGAATAAAATCACTAGATCATCCCAAAAGATGCAGAAAAAGCATCTAACAAAAACAAACATCATTTCATGATAAAAGCACTCAACAAACTAGGAATAGATGGGAACTTCCTCAACCTGATAAAGGGCATTATATGAATAACTCACAGCTAACATTATATAAAATGGAAAAGGCTAGATGCTTTCCCCTTAATATCAGGAATAATTAAGCTCTCATCATTTCTATTCAACACTGTATTGGAGGTTCTAGCTAGGGCAATTGGGCAAGAGAGATACATAAAAGGCATTTAACTTGGAAATTAAAACTATCTCTATTTGCAGACAACGTGATCTTATGTACATACATACATATATATTTACACATACATACATAGAAAATCCTAAGGACTCCACTAAAATCTATTAGAATAAGTTAGTCCAACAAGGTTACATAATACAAGATGAGTATATAACAATCAAATATATTTCTATACACTTGCAATGAACAATCAAAAAACAATTAAGAAAATAGTTCCATTTACATTAGCTTCAAAAAGAATAAAATACTTAGGAATAAATTTAACAAATTAAGTATAAAATTTATTCTCTGAAAACTACAAAATATCACTGAAAGAAACTGAAGAAGATTTAAATAATTTCAAAATATCCATGTTCATGAATTGGAAGACTTAATATTGTTAAGATGGCAATGCTCCCCAAATTGATCGACAGATATAATACAATCCCTAACAAATCCCAGCTGACTTCTTTGTAGAAATTGACAAGCTGATTCTAAAATTCATATGGAATTTCAAGGGACCAAGAATAGTCAAAACAATCTTAAAAAGGAAGAAGAAATTAGAATTCAAACTTTCTGATTGCAAAATTTCTTACAAAACAATAATCAAATCAGTCTGATATTGACATAAAAATAGACATAAAGATCAGTGTAATAAAACTTAGAGTTCAGAAATAAACCCAGGGGTGCCTGGCTGGCTCAGTCAGTTGAGCATCTGACTCTTGATTTCAGCTCAGGTCATGATCTTGGGGTCCTGGGATTGAGCCCCGAGTCAGGTTCTGTGCTCAGTGGGGAGTCTGCTTAAGGATGTTTTCTCTCCCTCTGCTCCTCCTCCCACTCATGTTCTCTCTCTCATATAAATAAATAGGAAGGAAGGAACCAACCCAAAAATCTATGAGCAACTGACTTCAACAGGGTGCCAAGACCATCCAGTAGGAAAGAATAGCCTTTCAACAAATGATGCTGGGACAACTGGACAGAATGCTGGGATAACAAATGATGCAAGGACAATATGCAAATCAAAATCACAATGAGATATTACTTCATACCCACTAGATGCCTGAAAGCAAAAAGTCAAATACTAACAAGAGTTGGCAAGTAGGTGGAGAAATCAGAACCCTCATACACTGCTGGTAAAAATGTGAACTGGTACAGCCACTTTGGAAAACAATCTGGCCATTCCTCAAATGATTAAACACAGAGTTACTATACAATGCAGCAATTCCACTCCTAGGTATATACACAAGAGAAATGAAAACACATGTCCACACAAAAATGTGTACATGAATGTTTGTAGCAGTATTATTTATAACACCCAACAGGTGAAAGCAACCCAAGTGTCCATCAGCAGACGAATGAATAAACAAAATGTGATCTATCCATACAACGGCATATTATCCAGGCATAAAAAGGAATGAAGTCTAATACATGCTATAACTTGGATGAACTGTGAAAACATGCTAAGTGAAAGACGTCACAAAAGACCATATGCTATATAATTCTATTCATGCGAAATGTTTAAAACAGGGCAATCTATAGACAGAAATTAATGTCTGCCTCAGACTGGGGTCGGAGGGTGACGGCTAAAGGTACAAGGCTGCTTTCTGAGATGGTGAAAGTGATCTAAAACCAACTGTGGTGATGGTTGCACCTATCCATGAATATATTAAAACCCACTAAATTATAAACTCTAAATGGGTGAATTGTGGGGTTTATAAACTATAACTCAATAAAACTGTTTAAGAAAAAAGAAATAAGTCCTCAAAGATTACAGGGACATGTCAAAATGACAATGAAGCCATCTAAAGCCATCTAAAGGACAAAGAAGCCACCTTCCATTAGTCAAATCTGGGACAATTCTGAGCTTCAAAAAGAGTAATGGCAATAGACAATGACTTTTTAAAAAATTCCACTAGTCTACAAGGGTCGAGGGTAGGAAAAAAGGGAGGGAGAAAGAGAAATTAATTCTTTGCAGCAGAATGCCAACTAATAAATGCAGAAGAAATGGCAGATAGGAAATTTGCTACTCCCAACATAATAACTGATTCAGGCACAGATCATTAATGGTTGCAGTAACCACTGGGTAAAAAGATGCTGGGGAACTCACATAATCCCAAAGTATCATTTCATCAGTACTCACTAATTACAAAGAGGGGAATGTACTTTTATAATGAAGAAAATTACCAATTACTACCTTAACCAATTGTGGAACATCCTGACATTATGTGCCTTTGATGTGATGAGGTAAGTACACATCAGCTGTGTAGTATTCTTGCAAAAAAAAGACAGAAAAAAGTTTAATCTGAATCCAAGTATGAGGAAAACAATCAGACAAATCCAGAATGTGGCACATTCTATAATAAAACTGGCTTGGTCTCTTCAAAAAAACCAATGTCATAAAAACAAAAAACAAAACAAAACAAAAAACAGGTGGGGAGAAACATTAACCTTGACTGGATCCTACTTTTTAAATTTTTTGATCCTGTTTTAAAGACAGCTGAAGGACAACTGGAGAAATTTGAATATGTACTGCATATAAATAATATGTTGAATTAATGTTAATTTTTATATATGTAAAAATAGCATGTGATTATGTGAAGAATGTTTTTATTCTTAGGAGAGTAAGAGTTGAAGTATTCAGAAGTGAAGTATCACAATATCTATAATTTACTTTCAAATGGTTCAGCAATAAAACTTACACACAAAAAGATAAAGTAACTGGGACAAAACACTAACACATAGTAAATCTGAAAAAATTCCAGATTCAACTGAATATTCAATGATATCAAGATAGGAACTATAATAACGTTTTTAGGTGTGATAGTTATCACGGTAATGTTAAAATGAAAAGTGCCCTCACCAAAATAAACAAGTAGGACTACCATCAAACTAAAAAGCTTCTGCACAGCAAAAGAAACCATCAACGGGGGCGCCTAGGTGGCTCAGTCATTTAGCGTCTGCCTTAGGCTCAGGTCATGATCCCAGGGTCCTGGGATTGAGCCCCGCATTGGGCTCCCTGCGCAGCAGGAAGCCTGCTTCTCCCTCTCCCACTCCCCCTGCTGTGTTCCTGCTCTCGCTCTCTGTCAAATAAATAAATCAAATCTTTAAAATAAAAAAAAAAAAAGAAACCATCAACAAAGTGAAAACATGACTTACAGAATGGGGAAAAATATTTACAAGCCACATATCTGATAAGGAGTTAATATCCAAAATGTATAAAAAACTCATACAAAACTCTTCAGAGTATAGGGATCGAGGGTACATACCTCAATATCATAAAAGCCATCTATGAAAAACCTACAGCGAATATCATTCTCAATGGGGAAAAACTGAGAGCTTTCCCCCTAAGGTCAGGAACGCGGCAGGGATGTCCACTATCACCACTGCTATTCAACATAGTATTGGAAGTCCTAGCCACAGCAATCAGACAACAAAAAGAAATAAAAGGCATCCAAATTGGCAAAGAAGAAGTCAAACTCTCACTCTTTGCAGATGATATGATACTTTATGTGGAAAACCCAAAAGACTCCACCCCAAAACTGCTAGAACTCATACAGGAATTCAGTAAAGTGGCAGGATATAAAATCAATGCACAGAAGTCAGTGGCATTCCTATACACCAACAACAAGACAGAAGAAAGAGAAATTAAGGAGTCGATCCCATTTACAATTGCACCCAAAACCATAAGATACCTAGGAATAAATCTGACCAAAGAGACAAAGGATCTGTACTCAGAAAACTATAAAATACTCATGAAAGAAATTGAGGAAGACACAAAGAAATGGAAAAATGTTCCATGCTCATGGATTGGAAGAACAATTATTGTGAAGATGTCAATGCTACCTAGAGCAATCTACACATTCAATGCAATCCCCATCAAAATATCATCCACTTTTTTCAAAGAAATGGAACAAATAATCCTAAAATTTGTATGGAACCAGAAACGACCCCAAATAGCCAGAGGAATGTTGAAAAAGAAAAGCAAAGCCGGCGGCATCACAATTCCGGACTTCCAGCTCTATTACAAAGCTGTCATCATCAAGACAGCATGGTTACTGGCACAAAAACAGACACATAGATCAATGGAACAGAATAGAGAGCCCAGAAATGGACCCTCAACTCTATGGTCAACTCATCTTTGACAAAGCAGGAAAGAATGTCCAATGGAACAAAGACAGTCTCTTCAACAAATGGTGTTGGGAAAATTGGATAGCCACATGCAGAAGAATGAAACTGGACCATTTCCTTACACCACACACAAAAATGGACTCCAAATGGTTGAAAGACCTCAATGTAAGACAGGAGTCCATCCAAATCCTAAAGGAGAACACAGGCAGCAACCTCTTTGACCTCAGCCACAGCAACTTCTTCCTAGAAACATCGCCAAAGGCAAGGGAAGCAAGGGCAAAAATGAACTATTGGGACTTCATCAAGATAAAAAGCTTTTGCAAAGCAAAGGAAACAGTCAACAAAACCAAAAGACAACCAACAGAATGGGAGAAGATATTTGCAAATGACATATCAGATAAAGGGCTAGTATCCAAAATCTATAAAGAACTCATCAAACTCAACACCCAAAGAACAAAGAATCCAATCAAGAAATGGGCAGAAGACATGAACAGACATTTTTCCAAAGAAGACATCCAAATGGCCAACAGACACATGAAAAAGTGCTCAATATCGCTCGGCATCAGGGAAATCCAAATCAAAACCTCAATGAGATATCACCTCACACCAGTCAGAATGGCTAAAATTAACAAGTCAGGAAACGACAGATGTTGGCGGGGATGCGGAGAAAGGGGAACCCTCCTACACTGTTGGTGGGAATGCAAGCTGGTGCAGCCACTCTGGAAAACTGTATGGAGGTTCCTCAAAAAGTTGAAAATAGAGCTACCATATGATCCAGCAATTGCACTACTGGGTATTTACCCCAAAGATACAAAAGTAGGGATCCGAAAGGGTACGTGCACCCCGATGTTTATAGCAGCAATGTCCACAATAGCCAAACTGTGGAAAGAGCCAAGATGTCCATCGACAGATGAATGGATAAAGAAGATGTGGTATATATATACAATGGAATATTATGCAGCCATCAAAAGGAATGAGATCTTGCCATTTGCAACGACGTGGATGGAACTGGAGGGTATTATGATGAGTGAAATAAGTCAAACAGAGAAAGACATGTATCATATGATCTCACTGATATGAGGAATTCTTTTTTTTTTTTTTTTAAAGATTTTATTTATTTATTTGACAGAGAGAGACACAGTGAGAGAGGGAACACAAGCAGGGGGAGCAGAAGAGGGAGAAGCAGGCTTCCCGCAGAGCAGGGAGCCTGATGCGGGGCTCGATCCCAGGACCCTGGGATCATGACCTGAGCCGAAGGCAGACGCTTAACGACTGAGCCACCCAGGCGCCCCTGATATGAGGAATTCTTAATTGCAGGAAACAAACTGAGGGTTGCTGGAGTGGGGGGTGGGTGGGAGGGATGGGGTGACTGGGTGATAGACACTGGGGAGGGTATGTGCTCTGGTAAGCGCTGTGAATTGTGCAAGACTGTTGAATCTCAGATCTGTACCTCTGAAACAAATAATGCAATATATGTTAAGAAAAAAAAGAAGAAGAAGAAGGTAGCGGGAGGGGAAGAATGAAGCAGGGGAAATCGGAGGGGTAGACGAACCATGAGAGACGATGGACTCTGAAAAACAAACAGGGTTCTAGAGGGGAGGGGGGTGGGAGGATGGGTTAGCCTGGTGGTGGGTATTGAGGAGGGCACATTCTGCATGGAGCACTGGGTGTTATGCACAAACAATGAATCATGGAACACTTCATCTAAAACTAATGATGTAATGTATGGGGATTAACATAAGAATAAAAAAAAAATTAAAAAAAAAAAACTCATACAACTCAGTAGCATAAAAACCAAATAACCCAATTAAAAATGGAATGAAGGACCTAAATCAACATTTTTTCCGAAGAGGATATACAAATGGCCAACAGATAATGAAAAGATGCTCAACATCAATAACCATCAGGGAAATGCAAATTCAAACCAGAATGAGATACCATCTCATGCCTGTTAGAATGGCTACTATTAAAAAGACAAGAGATAACAAGTGTTGGGATGCTGGGTGGCTCAGTCAGTTAAGCATCTGCCCTCAGCTCAGGTCATGATCCCAGGGTCCTGGGATAGAGCCCCCTCACATCGGGCTCTCTGCTCAGCAGGAAGCCTGCTTCTCCTTCTGCCCCTCCTCCACTCATGTGCGTGTGTACTTGAATGCTCTGACAAATGAATAAATAAAATCTTTTTTTTTTTTTTTTTTTTTTTTTTTTTTAAAGATTTTATTTATTTATTTGACAGAGAAAGACACAGCGAGAGAGGGAACACAAGCAGGGGGGAGTGGGAGAGGGAGAAGCAGGCTCCCCGCCGAGCAGGGAGCCCGATGCGGGACTCGATCCAGGGACTCCAGGATCATGACCTGAGCCGAAGGCAGTCGCTTAACCAACTGAGCCACCCAGGCGCCCAATAAAATCTTTTTTTAAAAAAAGGTTAACAAGTGTTGGCAAGGATGTGGAGAAAAGGGAACCCTTGTGCTCTATTGGCAGGACTGTAAATTGATGCAGCCACTCTGGAAAACAGTATGGAGGATCTTCAAAAAATTAAAAATAGAACTACCATATGATCCAGCAATTCCACTTCTGGGAATATATCCAAAGGAAATGAAAACACTAACTAAAAAGGATATCTGCACCCCCACGTTCACTCACAATAGCTAAGACACAGAAACAACCTAAGTGTCCACAAATGAATGAATGGATAAAGAAGTTGTGTATACAGACAGTGGAATATTATTTGTCCATATTAAAAAAAAAAAAAAAAACAAGGAAATCCTACCATTTGCAACAACATGGATGGACCCTGAAGACATTATGCTAAGTGACATAAGCCAGAGAAAGACAAATACTGTATGATCTCACTTATATGTGAATCTAAAAAATAAAAAAAAAACAAAAGTACAAACTTTCAGTTACAAGATAAATACTAGGAATGTGATATATATGATGACTATAGTTAACAATAAATACTGTATATAGAGAGGAAAGTTGTTCAGAGGTAGATCTAACAGCTCATCACAAAGAGAAATTTCTTTTCTTTGTATTATTACCTATATAAGATGATGGCTGTTAACTAAACCTATTGGGGTAATCATTTTACAATGTATGTAAATCAAATCATCATGCTCTATGCCTTAAACTTACTGATATATGTCAATTACTTCTCAATAAAACTGGAAAAAAGACTTCACTGCAAAAAATAAAATGTGCCTTACCTTTTAAAGCTACCTACTGAAGTATTTACTGATGAAATGTTTAGAATTTGCTCCAAAATAACTAATGGTGTGGAAAGGAGTAATGGAGCTCTAAGTGAAATAAGACTGGCCATGTGGAAGCTGGGGTAATGATATGTAAGACCTCATTATATTATTCTCTCTACCTTTTGCTTATATTTGAAACTTCCTTTAAAAAAGTTCTAGGTTCTGGGGTGCCTGTGTAGTTTAGTTGGTTAAGTTGATTCTTGATATGAGCTCAGGTCTTGATCTCAGGGTTATGAATTCAAGACCCATGTTGAGCTCCACACTGGGCATGGAGCATACTTAAAAAGAAAAGTTCTATGTTCTAATTTTGGTTTAGCACTAATATCCTCGGCATTATTTAAACTCTGTCCAGGACTCAAAGAAAATAAAGATTCATATGTAACTCAATCAGTGAGATAAATGATCAGTGAGGTAAATCTAATTCTTCAAACCATAAACTGGCCTTAGGTACTGTAGAATTTTGAGGAGATGGCCTTCAGGGTTTCTATGAAACAGCATGACACGTGGTTATGCAACAATCAACTATGGTGGCTCCTATCTTATCAACCCTCTTTTTGCCATTTATTTAAAAAAGAGAGAGAGAGCGGGCGCCTGGGTGGCTCAGTTGGTTGGGCGACTGCCTTCGGCTCAGGTCGTGATCCTGGAGTCCCGGGATCAAGTCCCGCATCGGGCTCCCTGCTCAGCAGGGGGTCTGCTTCTCCCTCTGACCCTCCTCCCTCTCATGCTCTCTGTCTCTCATTCTCTCTCTCTCAAATAAATAAAAATCTTTAAAAAAATAATAAATAAATAAATAAATAATAAAAAAAAAAAGAGAAATCACAGGAAGCACAAATTCAATTTAAAAACTGAGAACACAGGGCACTTGGGTGGCTTAGTAGGTTAAGTGTCCTACTCTGGATTTCAGCTCAGGTTGTGATCTCAGGGTCGTGGGATCAAGCCCCATGTTGGGCTCCATGCTCAGGAGGGAGTCTGCTTGAGATTCTCCCTTTCCCTCTCCCTCTGCCCCTCGCCATACTTGTGCATGAGCACACTCTCTCTCTCTCTCTAAAGTAAATAAATCTTTTTAAAATAAATTGAGAATTCGTATTTCCTAGAAAAGGGGAGGGGAACTAATTATAAAATATAACTTGAAGGAAAAACAACGTAACAGATCATTTTGTTCATTTTTTAAAAATTTTATTTCCTTAAAAAAAATTTTTATTTCCTGTGACTTTATGGCAAGTTTATCTTGATTTTACATCTTGAATGGGAATTAAAAAGAAAAATCCTATTTTCACTAGTACCAAACATCCAAAAGGTATATGGGGCTGAGGGAGAGATCAAGATCAAATAAGGGAACCCTACCTCCATCATCACCAACTTATCAGGATATGCCAGATCTCCAGGAGCAGGTTTGTACCCCGTGATGTCTGTCTGAATGTAGATGTGGGTTCTGTAGACGAGGCGCTCTTGTACATCTTCTAACATCTGCTTTACTCCAGCTGCAAATGCTCCCAGTTGTTCAGCTGATAAAAAAGTGTAATCATCCATTCCTTTATATTTAGAAAAATACTTTCTTTAAACAAGCAAAAATATTACTCAAGTGTCCAGTAGTAGTAGGAAGCATTTTTGCCTCAGGGACTGTGGGTGCATTCTATTTCAGTATGACTCAATGACCTCAGAAAAATTTAATAAATGTCTTTCAATTTCCTCAAATTTAAAATTGGGAAATAAATTTGCCCTTATACCTTCTTTCTGAGACTCTGTGATATTATTTCTATTATTAATATAAATACTAAAGTCTGAATTTTAAAGTGTTTTGTGCTTTTTAAAAGTTATCTCATTCAACGTCAGACCAATCCTGAGAGACAGCTAGGGCAGCTTATTAGTTGGGTCATCATTCCAATTTTACAAATAAATTGAGTCCCACAGATATTAAATGACTTGTTAAGGTTTCCACAAAAAAAAAAAAAAAAGAGTAAAAAACTAAAATGAAATGTGAGTTCATACAGAATTTCTGCATTCCTAAGACGCTTTCAGTGTTAAGACAAACCATTAATTCCGTAACAGCTTTCCAAGGGCTGGGGAGTTGTAGACACTACGTAATAACATAAATATTCAAGTTAATTTAATTAAGAAGCATTAATGTGTAAGAAAATACACATCTTAGAATGAACTAAATGCAGCAGAAGAAACTTTGGAAGCATAACAAACCTATAGTGTCTCCTAAGGAAAGTCAAAGTGAAAACAGTAATTTCTGCCAATAAAATAATTACTTGAAGGCTTTTTTTTTTTTAAGTTATTTAAGTCATGTTTTCTATGACAATCAAATCAAATATTAAAGAATGTATCAGATGGTTAGAGTTTTTCCAGAGAATTGCTTTTATTTGTAATTTCAAAAAAGGTAAGTCATTATTATGTATGTACACTAAAATAATTTCTGTTTTTAAATCAAGAGTATGCAATATAGCCAATGACTCTAGGTATTTTGGTTAAGAATGTTATTAAGAAATGTCTAATCCAAAACTGACAGTTCTCTCTGGATTTCAGATGCCAAAAAGAAAAATTAACTATAATTATTTTATTAATAATTTTACCCAGATTTTAAAATTCTTTCCCCATTTAATTTGTACCTTTAGTCAAAAAATAGGGTGCATCTTGATTTTAAAAGGGACAAGGCATCAACTCAAGCTATAAAAATAATAAATTTATATAAGTGAGTGGGGTAGAGGATAGGAGGTTTTCAAATTCACTGAGCCACAAATATAATTAAAAAGACTTTTGAAATTATCATTTCTAACTATCATTTACCATTGTTCTGTACATGATCTTCAAGCACCTCATTTTTAAGAATCCCACAAAGTTCCGATAGAGTCTCTAAGTGAATAACATGAATGATCAAAGGCCTGAAGACGTCATACAATGACACACACAGTTTCTCCAAAAGTTCACTAAAACGAAAGAATAAAACATGGCTATAAGTAGTAATCTTTTCGGGATTTTCTCATAGTTTAAAAGGTATCACTGATTTCTTCTAGCCAATAAAAATAAAAATCTACTGGGAAATAGTGCATGGGAACATTATATAATGAGAACTCGAAGGGTGAAAATAATACTGTAGATTTTTCTTTGCTTTAAAAAGCTCAAAATCCATAAGCAGTCTTCAGCGGCCACTCCAAAGTAGCTGTCCCCAGCCTAATGTCAATTCATTACAACTTTATTTCAGCAATACTTTATATATGTCCACAATAACAAATATTTTGATTTAATTAACCTTTTATATTCTACATCATTTGTGAGTCAAATGTAACATTTTCCCTAGGAAAGATGAATTGAAAATTCTTGAATACTTGGATTTAGATTAACAAAATTCAAAGTACCTGGACATAAAAGTATTTTTGACAATTTTAAACATTTGAAAGGAAAAACTTAAGTTGTCTATATTCTTCAAACCGTCAACAGTACTCTTCTATACATAGCATTTCATCAGAAGTATCAAAACTATAAGATACATCTGTCTCTTCCTCATTACAAAAGTCATAATCTTAGAAACTTTCTAAGAGTCAAATCATCAATATGAAGAAACCAAAAGTGACTAACACAGGAGCGGAAAGACACTTTGAGAAAAATAAGGAAAAGGTATTAAATAGTGTCTGTGTTTTTAAGTGTCTTTCATTGGTTAGAACCACAGAATTTTTTAACTAGAAGGAATTATTATACTTAGTGGAGATAAAGGGATATAGGCTTCTTATTATCATACCATATTGTCTCCACAGATATATTATAAATAATGTAAAAGCATGTTGGCCTTTAAATTGCACATTTATTTTAAAATAACCACTGCTCCATCCAATAATATTCTGTTCACACACTCACAAAAGTTAAAACACTCTGCAGTTGACTTTAAAATACTCCTATAATATAGTAAGTCATGATGGTCATTAGGCAAATTAAATCTTAAAAACAAGAGTTACGAGTTTGTGTACCACCCACTCTAATTTTGATGTTGGTTTTGTGAAAAATTCATTGTAAAGCTGGTGCTCATCCTGGCATACGTGGACCATAAAGGCACAGCCACTGCGAATCTGCAGGAAATAAACACACATTACCTACAGTTAAAGACACACAATGATCCCAGCATTTATGAGTAAAACAAATATTTTATTTGCACTGAGGTTATGCACATATATTCACAAAATAATTCATTCAAGAACAGAAAGTGGCTGGTTTTCAATGGTTTACTGCATAATGTGAATATGGCTCATTTTTATTTTCTTTTCTAAACTTCTGACAATGAAAATAAATTACTCTTCTAGTTGAAGAGGGGATATTTAATAAAAGAATGTTTATGTATTTTTCTATAATATGAATTAAAATCACTAAACAAAAGGCACTTCTACGGCAAAAATTAAACTAAATCGTCAGTATAAATCCACAAACTCTGAAGCTTCATCTTTCAAGGAGTAATACTTGTTTATGAGTCTTCATTCTTCAAAAAACAGATCAAAATGAAAATACTTTAACAAGCTGAATGCTAATTATAACCTAGATTTCTCATAACTGAAAGAAAAATTCTTTAAGCTTGTTGATATAGGATCCAAAACTTATTTACCTAAATACAGCTTCGAACATCAAGATATTTCAGAGGAAGGTTTAACTATCAACCAAAACTAGCAGACGCTTACCAAGGCACAATGATCTCTATTATTCTGGCTTGTTAACTCTGTTACAGTACAAGTGATGCTAGGGCCCAAAAGGAGCTCCCGCTGGTCAAGGTAACACTGATGGATGTCATTTAGCAGTTGTTGGTATCTGATGAAAAGCAAATGAGACTGGAGTATAAACTTCTGATTTCAGATATGTAAATTAAATCCGATCTTAAATCCCAGGTTTCAAAACCTCTAAAGCAATAAGGTCACCTCTCATTTGCCCACATTAAATACTAGAAATATTTATGTATGAAAAGAGATAAAATAAACCATAATGAACTGTGGTTCAAAAACTGTAATTTTTATTCTTTTAAAAAAAGATTTATCTCCCAAGAGTAGAGAAAGATCTTACATCTTTGAAATTCAAAGCAAATCCTGCTATGGGAAAAAGAGATCCCTTGCAAACTCAAAAGTCAGGTCTACAACCTTTCCCCAAAGTAAGTTATGTGCTACAAGAAAAAGCTTGCATATTATGGAAGGTAATTGCTCAGAAAATATCAGAAACATAACAGATTTGGAAAAATGGCACATCATGAAGAAGGTAATTTAAAGAACTTCTAGGTACTCACTCAGGTATTTTTTCAGATCGCTGTTCTATTTGTTCGATAAGAGTCTGCAAAATAAAAATATATTAAAAATACATCTGTTTTAGATATACTTTTACTTTCTGATTTTAACAAATACATGCTAATGTTAGAAAATCTATAAATACAAAAAAGCTGAAACATAAAAATCACTTATAAATACCAGAAAATAACCACAACTAATATTTTAGAATATTCTTTTAGGTTTTGTATACACATACTATAGTTACTATATTAAAAAAAAAAAACCAAAAACCCTGGAATTATACATTCAAGATGATAATCTGCTTTCAAAAAATTACATTTCAAAACATCATCCTACTCAACATCAAATGAAAACATATGGAATGCCTTAGCATAGTGCCTGGTACCTAGTAAACACTCGATGCATACTAATAATAATTGTTATTATTTAAAAAAACATTATTTTAAATGGCCACATAATATCCCCTTAGGCAAATGTACCATAAGTCAAATATTGTGTTAGACTTCTAGACTCTTTCCTGAAAAGAAAAGTCTAGTGGGCTAGGAGCGCTGGGCCTGGAATGAAACTTAGAGGGCCTGGGTGCCAGCTCCCCAGGAGCTGTCTGAGCCCAGGAGAGCAGGCTCACTTCTGAGTTTCCACTTCCTACCACATAAAGCAGGTATAATAATAGTACCTACTTCCCAGCTAGGGACCCCCAACACTGGGTCAAAATACCTAAAGGGGCTTTTGCTCCATTCTCCTAAAATGTTTTTTGAGGAAGGAACTGATTTACATCTCTATCAGCAGTATTGTCTGCCTCATCAAATTCTCAAAAGCACTGACTGATACACCTTAATCTGCCATTGTCTTAACAAAAAAAAAAATGCCATCTAACCTTAAACTACATGTATTCTCCACTGAGGCTACAGATGCACTCATATTTAATGAACCATTTGCATTTGCTTTGCGTAATCTGGTCATTTATATGTCAGATATTCATCTTTCTTACTGAGTTAGAAGCACTCTTAGCATATTAAAAAATATTAACCTTCTTACTTATCTGTTGCAAACATGCTAGTTTCTGCTTTTCTTTGGCTGTTTAAAATTCAGAAAATGTAATTTTTATATCCTGAATCTTTTACTCTGTAATTTTTTTCCCAATAATTTCTGCTAGGTTTTTTTTTTTTCCTGCTTATTTTTACATTTAACTCTTTAGTTCATTTAGAATGTATTTTGGTAATGTTATAAAGTGAAGAGCTTACTTTTTCCCCCCAAATACTTAGCAAATCTTCCCAATACTATATAGAAAACTCTAACCCTTCCTCTTTAAGATTGATTTCTTTATATACTAAGTTCTAGAATTTCTCATTCCAATGATCCACCAATAAATTCTTGATCAATATCAATGTATTTTTCAAATTTACTTGTGTAATTAGTCTTGCTTATTTAGTATACCAGATTAATTTTAGCATCATCCAAAAAGAAATTCCATTGGAATTTTTGTTAAGATTATATTTGACCCATAAATAATATTAAAAGGAATTGACATTTAAAAAATTAATGGGTGGCGCTGTCAGTTAAGCGTCTGCCTTCAGCTCAGGGATCGAGCCCCGTATTGGGCTCCTTGTTCAGCGGGGAGCCTGCTTCTCCCTCAGCCTGCCACTCCCCCTGCTTGTGCTCTCTCTTTCTGACAAATAAATAAATAAAACCTTTAAAAAAAATAAAAAATTAAGTCTCCTTAACCAGGGACAAGAGAGGCTTATCATTTACTCAATCTCATAATTTTCTGTCTAGTTTTGTCATTTTCTTCATCGTTGTATTTCCATTAAAGTTGTTTCTAGGTAAGTATTTTATGCTATCTGTCACTAATATAAACAGGACTCCATCACGTATATTAACTGGCTACCATTGGTAAATGGCATGTAGGAAAGCCACTGATAATTATATAATCATTTTATATTCACTTACCACACTGAGCTATATCACACTTATCTATACCATTTCTAATCAAATTTCTACCATTGGTATTTGACTACAAAGCAAAAGCAACCAATCAGGCACAATCTAAACCTTATACCATCAATGAACCACTCTTCTCCTGTATCTTCTATAAATAAGACCAAGTTTTTCTTATTTCAAAAAACAAAAAGCTGAGGGAGGAGTTAAGATGGCAGAGGAGTAGGGAGACCCTAAGCTTGTCTCGACCCTCAAAACACAGCTGGATAGCTACCAAGTCATTCTGAACACCCAAGAAATCAACTAGAGGTCTGAGAGAACAAAAACTGCAGATCTACAAGTAAAAAGCAACCACCTTTTGGAAGGTAGGAGGTGCAGAGAGTTGACTTGGGGGAGATATTACTGTTGGTAAGGAGGCGGGGAAGGAGGCCTGCCTACCGAGCCTACTGTAAAGTATTAGAAGCAGCGGAGCACAAAATCTGAACTTTTAGAAGTCCTCTACCATGGGGGACGTGCCTGGCTTCAAGGTGCCCAGGTGGGAAACTGTGGCAGAATCCCAGGAGTAACATCTTGGTCTGAGGATCCCCTGGGTCACAAGAAGGGGCGGTGCCACTGTTCCCAGGCATAGGAGTGTGGAAACCAGCTGAGAGCAGCAGGTCTCAATACCAGCTTTCTACTCTGTTTTGCCATAAATTGCGAATGGCTGCGTGGTCATGTGACCACTTTCCTGGAACCTGCCAGCAAATGGCAAAAGTGGAACAAGACCCTCCCCGGGAGGAAGAGAACAGGTCTGTACCAGGGGAATTCCTAAAATTTTGGAGTTTTGAACATGCCCAAGATAAAAAAGCTCAGACACAGGCACGGTGAACACAGGGTTCAGACAGAAACTGAGTACAAAGAGTGGTGACTGATTGCTCTTCTGTGAGGGCTCACTGAAGAGCAGGGGCACAAACTTTCAGCTAAGACCAGGGCACCACCGTATTCATCCTGCTGGTCAGTGCTGAATGCCTTCAGGGAGCAAAACAGCACCACCTAGTGGAGGTCCAAGCAGCATACACCAGGCCCACCCTCCTGCACCCTGGAGGCACATTTCCACTGAAACAAGTAGGCCTGAGAATCAGGGCAGCAGGCCCCTCCCCCAGAAGACAAGCACAAACAATTCACTCCTACCAAGTCTACTGATCATAGAGTGCTGCAAAGCTTCAGCTCTTGGGGAAACAGAATCTAGCTTCCTTTTTACTTTTATTCTTTGTTTTTTATTATTATTTTTTATTTGGGGATACAGATTCTTTTAACAAGCAGACCAAAACACACCAAGGATATAGTTTGTTTTTTTTTTTTTTTTTTTTTTTTTTTCTTTGTTTTGGGCATTTTTTTGTTTATTTTTTTTCTTTCTTCTTTTCTTTTCTAGACAAATGACAAGATGGGAGAAATTCACCCCAAAAGAATAGGAAATAGAACTCATGGCCAGGGATTTAATCAATACAGATATAAGTAAGATGTCCGAACTAGAATTTGAAACTACAATTATAAGAATACTAGCTGGCCTTGAAAAAAGCACAGAAGACACTAGAGATCCCTTACTGCAGAGATAAGAGAACCAAAATCTAGTCAGGCCAAAATTAAAAATGCTATAACCAAGATACAAACCCAAATGGAGGCCATAAAAACAAGGACGGGCGAATCAGAGGAGTGAATCAGTGACAGAAAAGATAAAATTATGAAAAATAATGAAGCTGAAAAGAAGGCAGACTTAGGAAATTCAGTGACTTATTAAAACATATTAACATTCATATCATAGGCGTCACAGAAGATCAAGAGGGATAAAAAGGAGTAGGAGGTTTATTTAAACAAATTACAGCTGAAAACTTCCCTAATCTTGGGAAGGACACAGACATCAAAATCCAAGCAGCACAGAGAACTCCCATTAAATTCAACAAAAGCTGGCCATTGCCAAGGCATATTATAGTCAAATTCACAAAATACACAGACAAGGAAAGAATCCCGAAAGCAGCAAGGGGGGAATAAAGTCCTTAACCTACAAGGGATGACAGATAAAGTTCACAGCAGATCTGTCCACAGAAACTTAGCAGGCTGGAAGAGAGTGGCAAGAAATATTCAATGTGCTGAATGGGAAAAATATGCAGCCAAGAATTCTTTATCCAGCAAGACTGTCATTCACAACAGGAGAGATAGAGTTTCCCAGGCAAACAAAAACTAAAGGAGTTCATGACGACTAAACCAGCCCCGCAAGAAAGTTTAAGGGGGACTCTTTGAATGGAGGAAAAAAAAACAAAAGTGACAAATTCTAGAAAGGACCAGAGAATATCACCAGAAATACCAACTCTACAAGTAACACAATGGCACTAAATTCATATCTTTCAATAATCACTGTGAATTTAGGGGTGCCTGGGTGGCTCAGTTGGCTGAGCATCTGCCTTTAGCTCGGGTCATGATCTCCAGGTCCTGGAATCAAGCCTGGTGTTGGGCTTCCTGCTCAGCAGGGAGTCTGCCTCTCTCTCTCTCCCTCTTCCCTCCCCACCTCTTGTTTTCGCTCTCTCTCAAATAAAATCTTTAAAAATAAATGAAAAATAAAAAAAAATAATCACTCTGGGCGCCTGGGTGGCTCAGTTGGTTAAGCGACTGCCTTCGGCTCAGGTCATGATCCTGGAGTCCCTGGATCGAGTCCCACATCGGGCTCCCTGCTCGGCGGGGAGCCTGCTTCTCCCTCTGACCCTCCCCCCTCTCATGTGCTCTCTCTCTCTCATTCTCTCTGTCTCAAATAAATAAATAAAAAATCTTAAAAAAAAAAAAAAAAAAAAAAATCACTCTGAATGTAAATGGACTAAATGCTCCAATCAAAAGACACAGGGTATCAGAACGGGTAAAAAAACAAGACCTATCTATTTGCTGCCTCCAAGAGACTCATTTTAGACCTAAAGACACCTGCAGTTTGAAAGTGGGGGATGGAGACCCATCTATCATGCTAATGGACATCGAAAGAAAGCCAGAATAGCCATATTTACATCAAACAAACTAGATTTTAACATGTAACAAGAGATGAAGAAGGGCATTATATCATAATTAAAAGGTCTATCCAGCAAGAAGATCTAACAATTGTAAATATTTATGCCCCCAACTTGGGAGCACCCAAATATATAAATCAATTAATAAATATAAAGAAACTCTTTGATAATAATACAATAACAGTAGGGGACTTTAACACCCCACTTGCAGCAATGGACAGATCATTGAAGCAGAAGATCAACAAGCAACAAGGGCTTTAAATGACACACTGGACTAGATGGACTTAACAGATATTTTCAGAACATTTCATCCTAAAGCAGCAGAATACACATTCTTTTCAAGTACACATGGAACATTCTCCAAAACAAATTACATACTGGGTCACAAATTAGCCCTCAACAAGTACAAAAAGATCGAGATCATACCATGCATATTTTCAGACCGCAACGTTATGAAACTTGAAGTCAACACAAGGAAAAATCTGGAAAGACCTCAAATACATGGAGGTTAAAGAACAACCTACTAAAGAATGAATGCCTTACCTGGGAAATTAAAGAAGAAATAAAAAAGTACATGGAAGCAAATGAAAATGAAAACATGACAGTCCAAAACCTTTGAGATGCAGCAAAGGCAGTACTAAGCAGGAAGTATATTGCAATACAGGCCTATCAAGAGGCAAGAAAAGTCTCAATTACACAACCTAACCTTACACCTAAAGGAGCTAGAAAAGGAACAGCAAAAAAAGCCTAAAGCCAGCAGAAGAAGGGTAATAATAAGATTGGAGCAGAGATAAACAATTCTATAGAAACAAACAAACAAACAAAAAAAGTAGAATGGATGAACGAAACTAAGAGCTGGTTCTTAATTAAGAAAATTGATAAATCCCTAGCCAGACTTATCAAAAAAAAAAAAAAGAGAGAGAGAGAGAGAAAGGACCCATATAGATAAAATCATGAATGAAAGAGATCACAACCAACACCACAGAAATACAATTATAAGAGAATACTATGAAAAATTACATGCCAAAAAACCGGGCAACCTGGAAGAAATGGACAAATACCTAGAAACTTACAAATTACCAAAACTGAAACAGGAAGAAATAGAAAATTAGAACAGACCCATAACCAGCAAAGAAAGTGAATCTGTAATCAAAACTCTCCCAACGAACAAAAGTCCTGGGCCAGATGGCTTCCCAGGGGAATTCTACCAAGCATTTAAAGAAGAGCTAATACCTATTCTTCTCAAACTGTTCCAAAAAATAGAAATGGAAGGAAAATTTCCAAACTCATTCTACAAAGCCAGCATTAGTGTGATTCTAAAACCAGACAAATATCCTGATGATCCCAATATCCCTGATGAACATGGATGCAAAAAATTTCAATAAATACTAGCAAATCGAATTCAACAGTACATTAAAAGAACTATTCACCATGATTAAGTGGGATTTATTCCTGGTTCAATATTCACAAATGAATCAATGTGATACACATTAATGAAACAAACGATAAGAACCATATGATCCTGTCAATAGATGCAGAATAAGCATTTGACAAAATACAGCATCCTTTCCTGATAAAAACCTCAACAAAGTAGGGATAGATGGAACATACCTCAACATCATAAAGGCCATATATGAAAGACCCACAGCTAATATCATCCTCAATGGGGAAAAACTGAGAGCCTTTCCCCCACGGTCAGGAACCAGAAAAGGATGTCCACTCTCACCATTACTATTTAACATAGTACTGAAAGTCTTAGTCTCAGCAATCAGACAACAAAAAGAAATAAAAGGCATCCAAATCAGCAAGGAAGAAGTTAAACTTTCACTATCTGCAGACAACATGATACTCTACGTAGAAAACCCGAAAGACTCCACCAAAAAATTGCTAGTATACATGAATTCAGCAAAGTTGCAGGATATAAAATCAATGTGCAGAAATCTGTTGCATTTCTATACACCAATAATGAAACAGCAGAAAAAGAAATCAAGGAATCAATCCAATTTGCAACTGGACCAAAAACAATAAAATACCTAGGAATAAACCTAACTAAAGACATAAAATATCTGTACTCTAAAAACTATAGAACACTTACAAAAGAAACTGAAGAGGACAAAGAAATGGAAAAGCATTCCATTCTCATGGATTAGAAGAAAAAACATTGTTAAGATGTCTTTACTACCCAAAGGAATCTACACATTTAATACAATCCCTATCAAAATTCCACTAGCATTTTTCACAAAGCTAGAACAAACAATCCTAAAATTTGTATGAAACCACAAAAGACCCCAAATAGCCAAAGCAATTCTGAAAAACAAAACTGGAGGCATCACGATTCCGGATTTCAAGCTATCTTACAATGCTGTAGTCATCAAGACAGTATGGGACTGGCACAAAAACAGACACAGATCAATGGAACAGAAAAGAGAACCCAGAACTGGATACACAACTATATGGTCAACTAATCTTCGACAAAACTGGAAATATCCAATGGAAAAAAGACAGTCTCCTCAACAAATGGTGCTAGGAAAACTGGAGAGCAACATGCAGAAGAATGAAACTGGACCACTTTCTTACACCATATACAAAAATAAATTCAAAATGGATGAAAGACCTAAATGTGAGATAGGAAACCATCAAAATCCTAGAGAACACAGGCAGCAACCTCTTTGACCTCGGCCATAGCAACTTCCTACTAGACATGTCTCTGGTAAGGGAAACAAAAGCAAAAATGAACTAATGGGACTTCATCAAGATAAAAAGCTTCTGCACAGCAAAGGAAACAATTGACAAAACTAAAAGGCAGCCTGCAGAATGGGAGAAGATATTTGCAAACCACATATCTGATAAAGGGTTAGTCCTAAAATCTGTAAAGAACTTACCAAACTCAACACCCAAAAAACACCAAATAATCCAGTTAAGAACTGGGCAGAAGACATGAACAGGCACTTTTCCAAAGAAGACATCCAGACTGCTAACAGACACAGGAGAAGATGTTCAACATCACTCATCATCAAGGAAATACAAACCAAAACCACAATGAGATATCACTTCACACCTGTCAGAATGGCTAAAATTAGCAACACAAGAAACAACAGGTGTTGGTGAGGATGCGGAGGAAGGGGAACCCTCTTACACTGTTGGTGGGAATGCAAACTGGTACAGCCACTCTGGAGAACAGTATGAAGGTTCCTCAAAAAATTAAAAATAGAAGTACCCTCCGGTCCAGCAATTGCACTACTAGGCATTTACCTAAAGGATACAAAAATACAGATCCAAAGGGGTACATGCGCCCTGATGTTTATAGCAGCATTATCAACAATAGCCAAACTATGGAGAGAGCCCAAATGTTCACCGACTGATGAACAGATCAAGATGTGGTACATATATACAATGGAATATTACTCAGCCATCAAAAGAAATGAAATTTTGCCACTTGCAATGACATGGATGGAGCCAGAGTGAAATAATGCTAAGTGAAATAAGTCAGAGAGAGACAAATACCGTATAATCTCACTCATATGTGGAATTTAAGAAAGAAAACAGATGAACATATGGGAAGGGGAAAAAGAAAAAAAAAGAGAGAGGGAAACACACCATAAGAGATTTTTAACGACAGTGAACAAACTGAGGGTTGATAGAGGGAGGTGGATGGGGAAGAGCTAGATGGGTGATGGGTATTAAAGAGGGCACTTGTTGTGATGAGCACTGTGCTGTATGTAAGTGATGAATCACTGAATTCTACTCCAGAAACCAACATTGCACTGTATGTTAACTAAAAAAAAAAAAAAAAAATCCTTCAACTGACTCTCAAGAGGGCAACAGCAAGAGAGTCAGAGGCAGCAAAAGTAAACTACTCTTTCCAGTAATTTCACAATGAGTAGTAAAAAGATACGTGTACCAGGTCCAGTCAACTGTATCTTGGATATATTAAACATATATATATTAACACATATATCTACTTTCTGCACCCTCCATTTCCAATCACTCAAATCAAGATAAATATTTAGTGCATTCCTTTATGTACCAGGCACTGTGCTAAGGAGAATAAATAAGGCACGTGTTCCCCACCTCAAGAATACACTACCAACACCTTATCAACCCCTATTTCCCATGGACTACTGCAAAATCTTCCTTGTTAATCAGGCCTCCCTGTCTCAAATCTCTTTTCACCATATTCCATTCTTCATAGTGCATCCTTAATCGAAAGAAATGGTAAATCTGACCAAATCATTCTCCTGTTTAAAATACTTCATTAATTTGAGCCCCATGTCAAGCTCCGCACTCAGCAGGGAATCTGCTGGAGATTCTCTCTCCCTCTACCCCTCCCCCCACTTGCTCGCTCTAACTAAAGCTTTAAAATAAATAAATACAATAAAATACTTCACTAGCTGTCTACTTTTCCTCAATTAGCACGACATGTGATACCCCTCTGAAATGATCCCTGCAGTCTTTCCTGTCTTTTTTCCCAACTGCATGCTATCAATGTCCTGTGTTTTGATCATAACAAGTTACAAGTTCTCCCAAAATATATGTCTCTACAACCATCCCTATATATGCTGTTCTCTCTGTAGAAAATACCCTCATCAATCCCCTCAAGTTCACTATACATCTGAGCTTTTTAAGCTCAAATGTCACTTCCATCTAGAATCCTTCCCTGAGTATTATAGGAAGAGCTAGGTGTTTCCTGCTCTGGGCTCTTAAGACATCACAAAGGTACACTGCTGTAATGTGGAAGGACAGTGCCTACCTTTCATTAGTGTTCATTTCCTGGTATAAGCAAAGGGCCTAACATACAGCAGAACTTCAAAAGGGCTGGCTAAATAAACTTCAGAGTAATATCCTATTTATATCAATAGACTTACTCTGACTTTGGGAGCAGCAGCTCGAAATTTCACATAAAATAATGTGAAGGCATTGTCTGCATTAGGTACAGATGCAGGATCCTAAAGAGACATGGGGGAGGAGAGGGAAGGGAGATAATTAGCAAACAAATAATTATTCAGGAAATGTGACACCAACTATTTCAAACAGCTACTACTTGGCCTATATACCAACCAAAAGCTTAGAGAGAAAAATCTCAAAGAGAGATTACATATTAGTATTATTGCTACAAATGAGAAATACTTATGTGGAGCTGTCATCTCCTTCCTCCTTCTAATTAAAATGTACCCTATGTTACATGAATTTTGGTAGTAAACAGACTTCAATTCAGATTCATACTCAGTCACTTACTGACAGTAGGATATTGGCCAAATTACGGGACCTCTCTGACATTCAGTGCATCCATTAAATGGTGATAACATATACTCATAAAGAGCTACTGGGTGACTCAGTTGGTTAAGCATCTGCCTTCGGCTCAGGTCATAATCCCAGGGTCCTGGGACTGAGTCCTGC